>NW_013171865.1:630000-887500 GCF_000151665.1 Blastocystis hominis
CAGTCCCAAGTCAAAATGATTTGGCTAGAATCATGGATGGATAGATTGGATTATCGAAATAATAATGATAATATAGACTATTTAGACAAAGTGGAGTGAACAACCAAATCCTTGCTTCATAACACGATTTCACTATGATATCATAAATATACAACCTATACAGACATAGTAGACAACAAAATGGACTTTTCCATTCTGAGTGTTTCCAAACAATCCTGATACTATTATTATAAATATCTATACCTCCGAACTATTTCAACCACAAAAATGTGAACAAAATGATGCGAAACACAAGTGAGTACTTCACTTGGAAATCTTGGATCCAATGTGTATATGGTAGCACTCTATCATAATTTTTAAATATGAAGAATACTTAGGTGTAAGGAAACAAACTGATCTCTCTGTTTTCTTCATAAATTCTTTATATTTGGCTACAAATTACGGATTCAAAGAGTAGAGGCTAAGGATATGTGATAATAAATAGGTAGAATGGAAGAACTTAAGGGAAGCGAATTTCTCCTGGACGGTTACATAACGCTTGGTAAACCAAAGGAAATCACTATTGGCGGCTGCAAGTATAGCCTCCAATATTATCAAGGCGATCACGAGGATGAATACACGTTGACGAAAGCTGGGAAGGTTTGCCTATTCCAAAATGGCATACTAAAAATGTGCTACGAGTTGGATGCGAACGGGAGTGAAATCGGTGACTTTACCCGATTTGATAACGGATGTGTCGCTTTTGTGCAGTCCTTCGACGATATCTGGGACAGAAAGAATTTTCATCGTATTATAAACCATGTCCGAGGCGAGCGTATGGAAATCTATTCGCATGCGAGTGATCACCTGATATATCACGGTGAGTTCAACGAGAAGCGAGAGAGAGAAGGATGGGGCATCCAGTATGACGATAAAATGGGTGCCATGCTGCTCGAGGGGATATGGAAGGGTAACAAGCTGGTGGAAATCATCCGCAAGATCGAAGGAGCCATTATGATCGAGTTCAAGCGAAACGGTGACAACACCATCGCTTCGAATCGAATTCCCCTCTATGTGGGTGAATTCATTTATGATGAATCGAAAGAATCGTTTCTTCGAAATGGTCGAGGATACTGGATCGATGAAGAAACTCGGATTGCTACTCGCGAAGTGGAATGGAAAGATGGAGTGGAAGTGAGTGGAAGAGATCTCTATGATGGATGGCATATTCATTCATTCACTCAATATTACTTGTTTATTTAATACTATTGCTATGTTAATCACATTGCATTTCACATTGTTTTGTTGATCAAATAGAAAGCAAGGTTTTCATTCATAGGATTCATGGATTCCATCCATTATCATATTATTCAATCGATTGTTTTGTTTAATGATACTATGATTCCTATTCACCATTTCAATCTATGAACCACATTCCTTTCTCTACAATATCATTCTTTGTATTCAATATGGATGATCATTGTGACAGAAGAGAATCGAAGTATCAACAGAGAATCAGTACAACAAACCACTTATCAAATAGAAATGATGGATTTTGCATTCTACATACTACTGCCATATTCTCTATTACGAATCTAACCATTCCAACAGTATTCACTATTGTGAGTTCGATTGTTACAAAACAAGATCAACTACCACATAATTGATATATTTTGAAGAACATACATCCATTATAGACTTAATAGAACAGTCATTCTGACATGAGAGAGTAAAGGTGATCAAAATGCGTAATAATTTACAATCAAAGCTATAAGTATCTGAAAATAACACAAAAATAAATGAATAGATGGAAATGCACCGAAATAAAGAAAAATAGGAATGGGTGGAGAAAATGAGATTTTATTATATGTATTCTAGTTTGTAACACACCAGCATATCACAGCCATACACAATAATCTATGACGTGTGTTCTATCGAGAAATAATGAAACAGATCTTGTTTCCAAAAAAACCGTTTTACCATATTTCTTTTCATTTCCATGCAAAACATTGCTGATTTTGTCAATTCTGCTATTAGTAACTATCATATTGATAGTTCCATTATTCAAAATGTGCAGGGATGCTTGGGCAAAGAAATGAAACCAAATGGCTGGATTTCACTCATATTGAGTAACAGAGAATGTGTAGTATTGCAATTCAACAATGGAGTATTCATGAATCAAGGATTTGTGGTCAATGAGCAGAAAGTGTTGAAAGTGTTTGGAAATCATCAAATTGGTGCTATTTCATATAATGAAGAACAATCCATAGAAGTAGTAGTAGAAGGAATCGTGGATTTGGATCATGGAAGTCGATTTGAGGGATTGGTATTGACAGATAACAAGTTTGGAATTCCATTTGGATATGGTGAAATGTATGATGATGATGGAATATTGGTGTACAAGGGTATAATGATCAATTGGAAACGATTTGGATATGGAACGAGTTATCATAATAATGGATGTATTGAATATGAAGGATATTGGTGTGATGATAAGCGATTTGGAATTGGAAAAGTGTATGATCGATATGGTAAATTAGTGAATGAATGTGAATGGTGCAATGGAATTGAAAGTGATATCGATTATGAAGGAGATGGCTCAGAACCACTGAATACCGGAATGAAACATTTGAAACTGACTGACAATTGTGTATTGGTTGATTGGGATGTTTCATTGTTGTATAATTTGGAATCAATCGAAATCGGCGATGATTGTTTTGGATCAGTGAAAACATTTAAAATCAATGGATTGAATCGATTGAAAACTATCAAAATCGGAAATAGATCATTTACTCAGACAAAGAATGATGAATATGAAAATGAATATGAAAATGAATATGAATATGAATATGAATATGAAAATGAATATGAATATGAAAATGAATATGAAAATGAAGAGGAGGATGAAAATGGCGATAGTGAATCGAAGTCATTCCACATACTGAATTGTGAATCATTGGAATCCATTCAAATTGGTGAATATAGTTTCAGTGATTTTGCTGGAGACTTTGAATTGAAGAATCTACCACAATTACAATCTATTCAAATTAGCGATGATTGTTTTGAATCAGTGCAAACATTCAAAATCGATGGATTGAATCGATTGAAAACGATCAAAATCGGAAGCAATTCATTTTCTCAAATGAAGAGTTCTGACGTGTGGAACTGCAGGAAGGCAGACAACAAATCGAAATCATTCCACATATTGAATTGTGAATCATTGGAATCCATTCAAATTGGTGAATATAGTTTCGGTGATTTTGCTGGAGACTTTGAATTGAAGAATCTACCACAATTACAATCCATTCAAATTGGGACAATTGGAAGTACTTCAAACAATTTCTTCAGTAGTTCGTTTGTAATTCGAGGTATTGATATGATATTGAATATTTGAATGATGCATAGATCTTCCAAATCTACAATCCATTACATTAGGTGATTATGCATTCGAGTGTTCCTTATCAACAATAATTGAAAGTATTGAATGAATTCGAATGAAATGATTGATGTAGATCTTCCATCATTACAATCCATTCAACTCGGTTATTGGACACTTGCTGGAATTATTAATGTTTTAACTTCATTGATACTTCGAAGTAATAATGAGTTGATTTGAAATGATTTGTTTTGTAGATCTTCCAAATCTAACATCAATAACTTCTGAACTATGTAGTTTCGAATATCCTTATTGGGTGACATTGGCAAGTATTTCTGAATATTGAATATTGATAGTATTTAGATATTCCAAATCTTCAAAATGTCAAGCTACCTGATTCATTCCGGAAAGTTCGATCGAAATCAATTTCGAGTATAGTTTGATTGATTTGATTTGATTCATAGATGTTTCTTCCATTCTCGCTGATCTTGTCAAAATCAAGCATTAAATCTATAATTTTGATTTGATTTGATTTGTTCAGTGATTCGTCATTGTTTAGGAACATTTCCATTGATTGATTGATTGATTGTTTGTTTGTTTCAAACCGATTCTTGATCACAATTCATGATTCTATAATTATCAAAATATCAATCCTACCTGATTATTATGATGTTCTTCTTTACCATTTTAACAATGATACTGAATTATGATTGTTGTTTCAATCAATCAATCAATCAATCATTGTTTTCGATCATTATCATCATTATCGTTATTATTACCAATGAGCCAATGATCACATATTGAACATTCACAAATGATGAATCCAATCTACCAATAATAATAATAATAATATACAAATGATGGTTTGAATAGGTTTGAACTAGGATTTGTTCAATATTGATAGGAAACTGCTTGCTTCGAATAATCATAATCATCATCATTATCATCATGAATAATAAGATTGGATTTGATAATGACACAATGGAATGGTTGGAATCGATTGATATTGGATGATTATTCACATTTGTGAATCCATTGTTAAATCGGTAGATAATACAATACAATACAATACAATACAATGATTGATATTGAATTAGGATATTGATTTTGACTTATTGAATAGGAATCGATCACTGTATACATAGAATAGAATAGACTTAAATAGAGGTGAAATGGATAAAACAAGGTAATGAAACTAGAATAGAAAAGAATAGAATCCGATTGAATAGCATTGGAAATCATATTGGATTCACCATTCAATCAATCCAACTATCATTTGTTTGTTTGTTTGTTTGTTTGTTTGTTTATCAATGAGTCACAAAACATGGATTTATCAATTTGATAATAATGGAATCAAATCGGATGTGTTTGATACTTGATAGTTGTAGTTCGTAGTAATATCAATCGTGGTTTCACAATTCGATATTTGGATGGAATGTCGTATTCTTCAATATCACACAAACCTCTCATTCACTCAATCACTCAATCAATCAATGGATGAAAGATAGCTGATTCAAAATGCAAATGAATGTTGAATATCGTAAAGAATCAATGCATCATTCACACTCAATAATACTGATAAGAATAGAAAGGCTCTTCAATCCATTGATCCATTGAATGAATGAATGAATGAATGAATGGTGTGTATTTGGTTAGTTTTCGATATCCATTCATCATCATTATGATTGTATCATCATCCACATTATTCATCGGTCTATTTCAGCATATTGAATACCATTAGATCACTTTGGTATTGTTGATCATGAATAGAATGATTGGATAGGATCGATCAATCAGAATCAGAATCAGATTGATGATGAGTATTCAACCATCAATCCTCGTCATTACTATCATTTGTATTTGTATTTGTATTTGTATTTGTTCGATTATCAATGATATAGAATCGATCGAATGATTCATTGATAGCGATCCAATCGACTGATAGAATTATCCAATTGATTCGATCGAATCCAAATGGAACAATCACTCAAACACATTGTAGTGTCAATGGTTGTTTTGCAATTGAATCGATCGAGATTCATGAAATCATTATGTTCGATCATTGTATTAGCTGGAATCTATCATTGTACTGTATTGCATAACAATACTCTTATTTCTTTCTTTCTTTCTTTCTGATCATTATCATTATTATTATCATTGTTATTGATATCATTCAAATCATTAGATCCCATTCGAACAAGTCAATATGGAATCAGCATTTGATAATCACAATACAATAATGAGGTATATTGTGAGAACCATTTGTGTTGTGGTTTGAATATGAGTATTTCGATAATGGCCTTTCTTGGAATCCATTGTTTGATTGTATATTCAATATGCTGTTTGTGATTGTACACCGATGAATCCACAAATCACATATTTCGAATGAATCTTGATTGAACGACTTCAATCGAATCGTTTTGACAAGATTCATTGCACTTAATCCAATTGAATCAATAGGAATCGACACAATCCATATTTGTTTGTTGAGATAGTATTAGTTTGGATAATACCCAATGATTCATTATTCTTTTGTTTTCTTTTGTTTTGTTTTTGTTTTGATGTTGCTTATCTATTTTTGATTATTCCATTTTTCATTTGATATTGTTGTTGTTGTTGTTGTTGTTGTTGTTTTTCAACTTTTGGAATTCACTGTAGTTCATTTTATTATTTCATTTTCGATTTTGATTTTTATTTTATTCTTGTTTGTTTTGCTATTCTTTAGTTTTCTTTGTTTCTTATTTTCTTATATTTGGGCATTTTATTACTCTTCTTTCTTCGTTTTTCTTTTCTTTTGTTTTGTATTCTTTGATTCTAATTTGTTTTTAGTTTTTCTTTTTTGTATTTTCTTTTGTATTCTTTATTATTCCCTTTTTTGTATATTCTAACAATCATCTTATTATTCACTATCCACCAAACAAATTGGATTGTGTCGATTCATATTGATTCAATTCTCATAAGGAAATATGTGATTATTTGTTTGGATTGTTCCATGTTTTGTTTTGCTTATTTCTGTTTGTTTTCTGTTTATCATTATCATTATTATTATATATCCATTTTAACCAATCATCGAATCAATCATGTGCCATCAGTTTGAAACAACAATACAAATTCCACAGATCATTGTAAAATGAACCAGATAGAATTGTTCCAATCATAATCAATCGAAATGTGTTCCTATTAAACGAATCAAATCAAATCAAATCAAATCAAATCAAATCAAATGATCAAACGGAATAGAATGAAACACAATGAATCAATTCAAATCAAATCACCTAACAAGATAAGATAAGATAAGCTTAAACTTACCAAATGGAATTGAAATCTATGAAAATCATATGAAATCAATTCCATTCTATTTATCAACAATACTCGAATCGATTTCGATTGAACATACCCCAATGATACAAGTAGATTGACATTTTGAAACAGATTTGGAATATCTAATTACCATCTCTATTCAATATTGAGATCCACTTTCCAATGTCACCAAAACGAGGACAACAGAAACTCCATTATACAGAAGTCAGTGATGTTAGACTTGGAAGATCCAAAACAAATCATAACCAATCAATTCATTGTTACTTCGAAGTGTCAATGAAGTTGAATCATCATCATCCCATCTTTCTCCCCTACCTTCCAGTATCCGATATCATATGACACACATTGTTTTTCCTTCTTATTCATTCATTCATTCTGTTTTCCTTCATCACTCAATCACTCATTCATTTATTCATAGATTAATGGATCATTGATTGCCATAAAGGAAACACTTGATTCTTTGCTTTCATTGATTCCATTTCTTCTTTTGTTGACAAGGAATATTGTTATCGATTTTGATGGTTTGGAATCAATGAATGAATGGTAGGGGAGAAAGAGAGAAGTAACAATAGCAGCAGCAACATCCACAGCAACAACAACAATAGTAGTAGTTGTAGTTTGCAATGGACCAAACTATCTATCAAATGATTTAATCAATAATCAGAACCTACAATACGAAATCATTTCAAATCAATCGGATTGATGTTTCGTGACAACAATCAATCTTTCCATGAAAACCGACAATCAAATGATCTTCTCTTCATTTATATTGAAATCTGAATCGATTCACATAGATTCATTCAATTATGTGGATTGTTTGATATTGATATGCATTCTTGGTATTTGTTTGTTTTCACATATCGAGTTTGTTCTTCATTTCGATCATTCCACATAACAATCTAATTGATCTATTATTCAGAATCGATCAGTAAGTATTATTGATTGATTGATTGATTGATTGATTGATCCATTATAATAATAATAGTCATATTTCCAATAATATGACTATTATTATCATGGATTTGGTTCTTTCCTTATTTCTTTATTAAACTACACATATGATTGTTTCAATATCTTTTTCTGTGATGATTACTATTATTATTATTATTAATCATCAATAGCTATGGATTGTTCTCAGATATTCTTTTTCTTATTCCTTTTACTGTTCTTATTCTCATTATTGCCTGTTATTCACATACACATTGTTTGTTCTACATCAATTTGGTATTGATTCGATATCGGACACTGCATTGAGTTCATAATTCATCTATTTGGATTATTACTCATGTTATTGTTCGTTCCTATTATGTTGTTGCTGCTCATTATTTCATTTCATTTCATTTCATTTCTGTTTTAGACATTGCTTTTGAACACATAATCTTATTATTATTCTCATTGATTTCTATTACTGTTATTATTGTTGCTGTGCCATTTTAACAAATTCATTGTCGTTATTATTGTTGTTATTTGCTTTGTTGTTTGATAGATTCATATTATGAAAGAGTATACAAAATAGGCATCGATTCAATCAATCAATCAATCAATCAATCATGCGTTAAACAGTTCTAAAAGCATGAACAAATGATTGAATGAATGATTGAATCGATGACATTATTGATGCAGAATTACAGTTCATTGGTTGTGATAAAGGTCTTTGTTGTTTTGTGAATCACTCCACAGAGAGAGAATCTTTCGTTCATTCGTTCATTCATTGATTCAATGATTTGTTGGTTGATTCAATCATTCAATCAGCCATCCAAACCAAAGTGAATCAAATATGATTATATGAATGAATATAGAATAGAATAGAATAGAATAGAATAGATTGAATGAATGAATGAATGACATCCTTGTTACTGATTTACAGATAATTGGTTGTGAGTAGTGTCTTGAGATTGTCAATCAATTCTTAGATAAGATATCATTCATTCATTCATTCAATGATTTGATGGTATAATCATTCAAATATCCCATTGCAATTCACATGATTGGTCCACTTTATACAGATTTAACGATATTTCCTTGTCAACAATCCATCATTCATTCTTATGGTACAAAATATACATAATCACAGTATGGACTCAATTCAAATCAATGTTTGTAGGATTACTCATTCATTTATTTGTTTTCATTTCAGTGTTGAATTGCTGAAATCGAATCGAATCCAACTCCAATATCACAACCAATCACATTCCCATTCATTTCGATTCTCTCTCATTCACTCTTCATTATCATTATCACGTATTACATTCATAATAAATAACTAATACATATCATTGAATGGATTAAGATCTTAAGCAATGAATACTATTTCTTATTTCATTCATTCATGATACAAACCATCTCCATGCTATGCAATCTTTGTACATCCAACTCATATTCATTCAATAGATTATGACCAATTACCCAAATCATTCCAGTACTATTCTATTCACATATAACATACAATCTGTCATAATATCTAGGAATCATTCAATTGCAACCACTATATACCAATCATTGTGCATTCCAACTAACAATAACGGAATTTACTACAAACTCCAATCATTCATTCATCGATTGGTTATTCCAGTACTAAGTATCAACAATATTGTTCCTGTTACTCAGAATTAGTTATTTTATGAAAATGGATTTAACAGAATCAAACATTGTGTTAAACCAATGAAATGACAGAATCGTGTTTGTCTGGATTTTGTTTGTTTTGAAGCAAAACTATGCATGATCTATGTAATTCGTTTCAGGATGTGCTAAAACAGATTCCTGTGATATATCATCATTTCAGCTATTGTTCGTCATAATTTGTGAAAATGACTGCATTTCCATTGCTACTTCATACATATGTTATTTTCTACTATTCTATTACATTCTAGTATTGTTGTTTTCATTCATATTGGCCATTTCTGATTATTCCACACTTACCTATCTTATTTTCACAGTATTCTATTCCATGGAGTATACTAATAAGCCAAAATATACAATCAATCACAAATACACATTATTCTATTTTCCCATACAGAATAATAATGATGATGATGATGACAAAACATCAACTATTCACAATCAATACTATTGAGAATAACTATTGTGAAGACTCTTGTTTGTTAATACTGCTCATTCCTTCTCTCAACTTGTAACACGAACTAGCACCATTATTAGTTGTCACATTTAGAATGTAAATTCATTATGGGCTTTGATACAATTCATATCACACAATATGCACCAAAATGAAACAATACACATTTGTTGTTATTCTATTGCAGATATTCATTTTCCAAGTATTGATTCAAAGTATCTCGAGACTATAGTATACAGATTAGTCATATATCAAAGGAAATACAACAATACTTGTGATAAATGACTGATTCATCCTTCCTATTTCTATTGATAAGTTCATCCATATTTGATACATGTCACATAACAAAAATGATCCTATTTTCACAATAACAAAAAGCTCTTTCGATCAATAATAATATGATTTATCAACTTGTAGCTATTTTAAACCTCATTAATATGAAACAATAGTAGTAAGGGAATGGCACTATTTGCGTGAAACCTGGTGGCAGTTTTCTTTATAGGCTGCTATGTGCAGTGACCACAATTGCGATCCTTTGTCTATTGTTGTAATCGACCAACCGATTCTGAGTCATCGACTATCGTTCCTAGGCTGTTTGGTCGACAATCATCGGTCAGGAATCAGGTTTCGTGCTTTCTTACTCCAATTCCTTTCTACTATCAACCTAGTGCTCGTTTCTATTGTTGTGTTTGTTGCATCAGTTATACTTGGATGCAAGAAAGCAGTAGACATACCTAGCTAAGGTGAATTATTGTTATTTCTCTTGTATTTACATGTTTGTTTGCTTATTTGTAATGACCGAAAGCCAATGTGTGTACATTGTCATCACAAATCCATCTATTGTTGTCTATGCAAGTCATGAGTGTCTTTGGTAAAGAGAGAACATGCATTATTCTATTCTCATACAAGATTCACCTATCATTGGCACATTCGATTGGATCAATCCTCACAAGTTCAGAAATCCATTTATCACTTCCATGACTGTTCTATTCAAACCCAATCAAGTCATGTTCAATATTGTGGACTCAACCAATGTGGTGACAAACATCAATGGTGAAGGGATAACGATCTCGCCTGATTATTATACACTGAGTGAAATTATTGCCATTCTGAACACCATGATTAATACTACATTTTCAATTTCCACAATGGATACAAGTTATGAGTGTATTTGGATCCAATCTCCATACTCTATTGATTTCACGATTGCTTCAGATGTACTAGAGATATTTGGGTTAGGAAATCACATGATTGTATTCCCTGCTTCGTTCTATGGATCGAATGTGATTGATATCACTCGAAATTGTCAAGTGATTCAAGTGTATTCATCGTTGGTATGATCATCTGATTTGAAATCGCTAATCAGAACAACAATTCACTCACCACATTGGTCATTGATGATTCTGAAATCAATTATATCAGTCCTGTAAAAAAGAAATATGTATACCGATGATTCACCGATTTGATCGATTGATGTTTGTGTTGAAGGATATGAATGGTAATATTACACATTGAATGGTGGATTCGAACTCCAATTGACTATTGAAGATGTTTGTGATCAATTGCATACTCCAGTTCCATCGACCAACCAATTCAGTATGATTGAAGTATTTGGAAACAATAACAAGAAGGAGATACAATTGGATAATCCTCGATCATTCGATAAGTGTTACATATTATTTGTATCATTCTATACCGATTTCACATTCAATAATGTACCATCTGATCAAGTAGTTGTGATCAATGGAGGTAGAACAGATGAAAGTGTAATATCGATTCCACGAGGTACGTATGATATCAAAACGATCATCACAATGTTGAATGCAAGTGATGTTCTATTTGAAATAGTGTATAGTGGAGAAAATGCATTTTGAGTCTATAACCAGTTTGTGATTCTTCCTCTGACACAACTTATTCATTCCTTGAATAAAGCGATTCATTTATCGAGGTGTGTGTGGAGCATGAATGAGATCAAGGAACTATGGAAACCAGCAAAACGAAGAGGCGCCACTCGAGTGATCATCAGTGGATTCAAGAGAAACATATACTTCATCGATCTCATCGACTTCTCTTCCAAACAACACAAATAGATACAAGAAGTGTTAGGATCACAAAGAGTATTGGATTCTATAAGAATCGTGGATACAAATATGTCCTTGTATGTATTGATGGATATTCGAAATACCTGATGACTCGGAAACTGAAAAGCAAGAGTGCTACAGAAGTCACTCATGCAATGAAGGATATCATTCAGACATATGGTGAATCATCAAAGCATATTTGCTCGGATCGAGGTACCGAATTCACCAATGCCATCTTTCGTACCAACATCTTGAACAAGTATGACATCACCATGTATCACATGGATTCAGCGAATAAGGCAGTACCAGCTGAACGAACAATTCGAGATATCAAGGAACACATCATGGTTCCTTCCTTCCATTCAATCAATCAATGGAAAGGTGTATGGTTTGATTTGATCGATGGTACAGTTCGAAGACACAATGGAAGGAAGAACAGAGACAGCGGATATACACCCAATGACATTTGGCTTAACAACAACAACGATATCTTGTACATGGAGAAAACAGAACCATCCAATATGACAGCAAAGGACACAACACCTCAATTCGATGTTGGTGATTATGTTCGAGTGACACGAAGACCTCGCATTTTGGAAAAGCGATCATTGACGAACAAATGGTCTCAGGACTTGGTTGAAGTGGTTGATATTGACGATCACATCATGCCATTGATGTACGAAGTGAAGAATGTGGAAAGCGATAGCACACAGAAGTGTTATGATTGGGAACTGCTGGCAAGCAAATGCAAACCACAACTAGCACCACCCATCACGCGATCCAAGAGTGGTAAGGAACCCAATGCATTGAGAGAGGCAGCAAGGTCACATCGACCCATTACGAGCACCCAGAAGAAGAAGAAGAAGAAGAAACAACAACCTCGCCCAAGTGTTTGAAAACGATCGTGATGTTTTTCACACCTCTCAGACATACAAGAGAAGGGATATTCGTGAATACAGAGATCGTATGACTCTCATTTGTCCATTCGATTCCATTTTTCAGTTTGGTATGGGAAAGGATCACAAGATTGTTGAGTATATCGATGAATGGTACATCGAGCAGGCACACACCATCCATTGAAACACTCACCTTGTATCCCTTATCCACAACCGATTCGATGGAATCACAATGTTTGAATAGGGCATTATTTTCATTGTAACATGGAATCGATGTGATTATGAAATATAAAGCAGAAGATAATTGGAATTGGCATTGATTATTGAATGGTTGAGTGGATGTGGGTGTATGTTCAAACAATGTGGCATTATTGACTTTCACAAAACACCCAGAATGTGTTGTCCATGAATATTGAGGAACGTCATCCACTGTCTCATGCACGAGGACATGTTTGCTGTCGTTCTCGGGCATATTGATGAGCATGTTATCGAGCTTCTTGAACGTATAATTGTTTGGATTGCTGCTGAATATGTACGACATTGATTCATTTATTATACTCTGGTTGATTTCGTTCATAGGATTTGACATATACACTCCTCAAACAAGCGTCATTCATATTCGAATATGGGAACATGTTGAATGAGAAACGAGCCAAATCCAAGACCACTGTGGAGAAGAACCTATACAAGTTATTGGCAAATACAACGTAAGGCAAATTCGTGAAGACTGGATTGAAACGAATGAAAGTGAAGTTCGCCACCACATGGAATGAATGTGAGGCTATCATCCAGAAGCATGGGCACGATATGACCGTAGAAAGCGCCATGTATTCCGAGAATCTGAATGGTATCAATCGGAATAATGAGGTGAGAAAAAGTGGTGAAACCATTCTTCATAAGATTTGCCATCCTCGACATGTCCAAACACAACATCTAAAATTTCTACTACAATGTGCTCAAGATCACATTCGATAACGTAGAGCTGTTGGTACAAGACGCAGGCTCGTTCATCGTGCAGTTGAAGGTTCGAGGAAACAACATTCACAAGATGTGCGACATGTGCAAGCCATTAGATTTCTCGGAGTTGAATAACACGAGCTATTTCTATTGACAACTCGTGAACTATTACGAACAGATAGTGGACAAGAGAAAGTTCCCTTCGCTCTCATCATTTCTCAACTTCAACAAGAAACTAGAGGAACCCATTTTGAAGGATAAACACAATGTCCATCGTATCACAGAGTTTGTGGGACTCAGACCGAAGATATATTGTCTGGTGGATGAGAAGCAAGTGATACACAATGTAGTAAAGGATGTTTCTTGTAATGTGGCAATCGATGGTGAGAAAATGAGCGAGAAGAACACCGATTTGTACAAGCGTGTACTTGAGGCAGAGAGGAAGGGAGATGCAGGGAGCGAAAATACATTCAAACCCATCAACAACCAAGCATTCACAAATACCATCATAGAGCTTACCGAAACACTCGAAACGTGCACAGGCTACAAAAGATGGATCTTAGACTGCAATGTGCATACACTAAAAATCGTGCATTATCGTTTGTCTGACATGAAAAACGAGTTGTCTTTCCTTTGATCGGAACAATACAATCCTAGATGTGATGAAGGGGTTCCGATATTTGTAAGGGTTGATCCACGAATACGTACCGTCACTAAGTGAGCCATGGATGAGCAAACAATAGTACATGGCTTACCTCACCTTACGATAAACAGTATAGGTTAGCGTGTTAAAATACTGTCAACATTTCACACCAAATTTCCAATAATGAACAATAATACTAGTTGTCCAAGGTCAGCAACAGCGAGAGAAACTAAACAAATAATTAGGGTCAACTTCAAGCTGTAGTCTCGCAACTGACGGAGTCTGAGAAATATCTCTAACCACAAACCACCGTTAATAAACCAATATCATTAACACACTAAATAACATTTATTAAAACTGACAAATTACTCACTCACTCACACACCTCCACTTCGCCCTCATTCTCGAGTATTCAACAAACACTCCAATTTACAAATGCATCCCAATCCAATACACCACCCTGCAGAACTGGAGAAACAAGATCAGCCAGACCACGTTCCGAACATCGCCCAGCCATCGCAGATTCACCATCACATGCTCCGGATCGTTAAAATACTCCTCCCAATCCACTCCTTCCACCTCGCGTTCTCTTCCCAGCGCCACCAACAGCATCCAATTCACCCACATCGTCGCTTTCACCAATCCTCGCACCACCACAACGTTCTCAAACCGATTCACCGGGTCGCAAAGCCGCACCGGCCGTCGCTGCCGCTGCGTCGCCACCGTCGAAAACAAAAACTCTTTCTATCCCTCACTTCCATCGCTCAGCCCCACGATCCACGCCACAAAACTGCTCCACGCACCGCTCGGACTCTCTTCCTCCGCGAAATCCGTCTTCTGCAGCTTCGAACACGTCGACAAAAACGAGCTCTCATCGTATTCCAAAATTCGTGCCCATTTTCGAAGCAAATCCGCTCGCAGCGGCTCTTTCGACGTTCGACAGCTCAGAACGAGCTTCTCGACGAAGCGAAGATTGACATCGTGGTCATTCGCAGACGCCTTCACTTTCCCGCTCGCGGAAACGCCCAGGATCTACGGCTCAGCCGCGCCGGCGAGGGCGTTACGCGCATTCCGTCGTGCAAAACTTCGCTTTGCCGCTGCATGGCGACGTCGTCGTATCGTTTCTGCTGCTCGCACATGTCTAAAAGCGTGTCGCACGAGTTCAACACCGCCAAAACGGGCGAAGAAAACACGGAGGCGACGCGATCGACGATGTCGTGAACCTGCTTCGCCTGCAGCTGGCTGAACGCGACGAGTTTCACGAGCAGGACGAGCAATCCCCGATAAAACAGGTAATGCCGACTGATGAACAGGCGATAGCCCGCGATTTCTTCGTCGCTGCGCCACGGCGTCAGGAAGGCGCACCAGCAGCGCACCAGCTACAATCGAGCGCGCCTCCAGGCCCCACATCGACGATCTGCAGCTGCGTCTGCGGGTCGATCGACGCGGAATCGGAGAAGGCGAAGTATTTCGCGAAGAAAAAGAACAAAAACGGGGACAACACCACGAACATCTCGGAAGTCCCGTCCTTTCGCAACGCCTCGTTGGCTTGCAGGTGTCGAATTAGATCAAACAAACAGCACAACATCACACGGGAGAGCGAGGGCAGCATCTACGTCCCAGCAATGCCTCGCTTCTACCGAAAAACTCATCGAAACCGACCGCGACAGACACGTCTGGAACAGGCGGTTCCAGTCGCTCAGACAGCTGTCCCGGCTCAGCCACAGCTCCGAGACCGCGGATAACAGGAAGAAGTCGGGGCGTTGGAAGGAGGGGGACCGCGAGGAAACCGCGGGGAGCGGTTTGGAGGGAGAATTCGGGTGGATCACGAAGTTCATGATTTGGATGAATAACTGAACAGCGGTGGTGCCGCGGGTGGTCTCGGCGGATTGCTGGGATTCGGGAGTGTCGGAGGAGAGCTGGAAGGAGTAGAGAGGGTCGATGGAGAGATCGGCGATGCATCGGAGGAAGCGAAGGATGAAGTACTCGTAGGGTGTTACGTCGATCGTGTCTTTTGAGTTGGATGAGGGGTTGTGGGAAAGAAATTGGGAATATAGAGCGGGCGTGGTGGAGGGAAATGTCGCTGTTGGAGATGTGAGATACAGAGAAATGAAGGAATCGAAGGACCTCGGAGGGAACAGCTTCGTGGAGAGAGGGAGATATACGTTCCCGCTGTCTTGGAGGAGCACGGGGAAGAGATGGAAGTGGTTCTCGGGGTAGCAGCCAAAAACGGCGAGAACCAGCTCTGGGAGAGACATTTCCTGGTTTTTCTTGGAGAGCAGGTGTAGGTTGCTGGAGATGACGATGAAAGAGGCGATATTTACATATTTCGGTTAATAATGGGGAGAGATTGGTTTACCACCTTTACAGAGCCAAACTCCTTGCCTTTGAAGACAAACACCTCTTTCGAATAGGTGGACAGAATGGAGAACGAAGGTGCGCCGACTGACACTTCCGAACCACAGAGAGCTTGCATAATGTCCTTCAGGCAGTAAATAAGCGAGGACTTCTTTGTGAGCGATATAAAATTACCAGAAAGTCTACGAAATCAGAAAAAACGGAAAGCACGCACTCCACATCGTCGCAGTAGATCTCTTTCAAATACTGGAATGTTTGCAAGTATTTCTTTTCATTGAGTCTTTTCATCAACTCGTTGTCCATTTCCACACGTCAACAATCTGAACCAAATACTTTCCTCCCAACCCAAAATCCCAAAATCGTCCCGATTTCTGGAATCTGCATCAAACAAATATGGATTCAAGGAGAAACAAAGCAAAAAAATACCACAACAGTACTGATAGTAACACGGACACGGACACGGACACGGACACGGACACGGACACGGACACGGGCACGGGCACGGACACGGGCACGGACACGGACACGGACACGGACAGTCGAATGACTTAAACAAACAACATGACTATAAAAGAATAGACATAAACGACATTCTTTCGCTAAACGGACTGCAATTTCTGACGGATCGTCTCCGCCTTGCTCCCCAGCACGTTCCACAACGCGTTCATCAGCTCCGGCGAAGCCTGCATCTCGATGGTCTTAATCATCCTCAGCACCTGCTGCTCCGCCGCGGCGTTCCCCAGCCTTCCCAGACTCTCACACAGGACCTGCAAAACGCGCGGCACGTTCTGCTGGGTGTCCCCGAGAAATGCGACATCTCCCTTCTCCAGCAGCGCGCACATCACCGACAAGCAGATCTCCAGCAGATCGGCGTCCTCGATAGGCAGCCGGTCCAGCCAGAACCGGTACACGGCGGGGAGGGTCGAAATGGCGGGAGCGCAGTAGAACCCCAGTTTCCCCATTGCCACGATTCCCCATTGGTTGGCCTCCGCGTAGCACGCTTCCGCCGCGGCAGGGTCCTCCAGAGCGCTCTGCAGCTCGCGCACGCAGGACTCGGCGGTGTCCCAGAGCAGCTCCCCGCCAAATTCTGCCGCCAAACTGAGGGCCTGCGCGGCCACCTCGCGGATGGAGGCGTCGGGGACGCGGAGCTCACGGCGGAATATGGGGAGGAACTGCGGGTAGTAGCTGAGCGCGTCCTTCCCGCAGTACTCGACGATTTTCTCCATGACGACGAGGGCGACGATGCGGTCCCCCGCGGTTCTGGAGGGGTCGCAACAGTCGAAGAGGTCGGGGAGAAGAATCTCGTGGATGAGGGGCAGCGCGAAGTCGGAGTGGCCGTTGAGGAGCTCTCCGAGAATGCTGGCGATCCAGTAGTGCGATTGGTTCTCGCCCTCCTCGATCTCCTTGAACTCCTCGACCTCCTCCTCGTCCCAGTCTTCGCGCTCCACGTCGGCGCTGAGGATGGCGCGGCGCTCGAAGGAGGCCTTGAGCGCGGCGTGCAGCACCTCGATGATCCGCGCGACCTCGGCGCCCTGCATGATGGGGATGGGTCCGTTCCGCTGCAGCACGGCGCGCGGCATGCAGTAGAAGAGCGTCTGCAGCGCGGGGAGCAGCATGTCCAGCTCGGACTCGTCGGCGATGAAGGAGAGGAGCAGGTCGATGAGAGATAAAAAGGTCTGGCGGTAGGATTCCACCGACGCGGGGTCCTGGATGGTCTCGGAAATCGCGGTTAAGAGGTCGGGGATCGACACCAAGGCCGCCATTTTGATGTCGTCGAACGTGGAGTTGAGAAGAGGCGGGAGGGTCTGCGTGATCGCGGGGAGATAGCTCGCCAGGCCGCAGTGCAGCGTGTTCAGAAGCAGCGCCAGCGTGCGGCACGCGATCGCCTTCTCCTCCATCGCGTTCGTCCGGATGTTGTCCGTGTCTTCCTACCCTCCAGCGACACGCACGCACCTACGTCGAATTCGTCGAGGAAGTCGTCGAGTTCCTCGGGGGTTTCCACCTCCTGCTTCGCGGTTTTCAGCAGGATCGGGACGATCATGTCCACGTACGGCAGGAAATCCTCCTTCAGCGCCGAGCACATCCGTCCCCACGCCTACCTCACAGTTTCTCCGTTTCCCTACGCTCATCATCGCGTTCTTCATCTCCGAGGACTCCTCCACCTCTCCCATTCCCTCGCGGTACATCACTTCCAGCACGTCCCGCGCGTCCTGCCGGTACTGCGGCACCTCCGCCGCCGCGCCCACGCACGTGATGCACTCCAGCGCCGTCGACCGGTACGACGACCGCTCCGTGCTGTCGCCCAGCCGCTCCGCCGCCTCCGACGGCTGCGTGTACAGCGGCTTGATCACCGGCATAACCGCGGGGTAGAACGGCGCCAGCGCCGCGCCCACGCAGTCCGCGATCGACGCGATGGCCGCGAGGATCTACGTGAGAACCGCGGGAGACGCGTACCTGCTTCTGGACGAGGATCGGAGAGGAGGGAAGCGCGTCGAGGAGCGCGTGGAGCATGTCGCCGAGCACGGGCTGGAGCACGGCGGGGTCGGCGCCGTCGACGAAGTTGATGAGCGCGGCGGCGGTGATGAAACGCACGCGGACGGGCTGGTCGGCGTGGAGGAGGGAGAAGATGGCGGTGAGGGCGGAGACGGAGAGCTCGTGCTGGAGGAAGGGCTGGAAGTCGGTGGCGAGCTGGCCGAGGCAGCGGACGGAGGCGTAGCGGACGCGCGGATGGGCGTCCTGGAAGGAGGTGATGACGTAGTGGGCGATCTGCCGCCGCTGCGTCTCGTCGGTGACGATCTCGCCGACCTGGCAGAGCGTGTACATGACGGCGTGGCGGTAGCGCCAGTCGGCGTTGTGCATGGAGCGGTCGATGAGCGCGTAGAGCGGCGGGAGGAACACGCGGCCGCGGATGGCCTGGCTGACGCGGGCGAGCACGCCGAGCGTGTAGTTGAACATGGAGGGCTCCGCCTCGTCGGGCTCGGTCTCGTCCTGTTCCCAGGTGTGCGCGGGGTCGGGGTCGATCTCGACGAGGATGGAGAAGAGGATCTGCAGCAGCGGCGTGAGCAGAACCGACGTGGGCAGCGAGCGGATCATGTTCGGGGAGTTCTCGATGAGCAGCGTGAGAAACTCCAGCGAGGCTTGCCGCGTGTCGTCGTCCAGCGCCTTGGAGCGCGCGATAGAGACCATGGCTTGGATGAGCGATTCCAGCTAGAGGGGAGGGAGCGGCGGGAGCGATACGTTTTGCTTGAAGAACGTCGCGTGCACCTCCACCAGGTCGCTCATCGCGCGGATGATCTCGCACGCGAACTCCGTGTGCTCGCGGTTCAGCATGTCGCTCAAGGCGCGCAGAATCAGCGGAATCAGCGTTACGAACTGGATCGTGTCATTCGTTTCCAGCTTCGAGAGGAGGCTGCAGACCGCGCGGCACGTCTCCACCTGGATCAGCGGCTGCTCGTGCTGCTGTAACGTCTGGTGGAACAGCGCGACGAGACTCGGGATGTCATCGCGGTCCATGGAGGCGAAATAAGGAACGATGTAATGCAGAATCGTCAGGCCGCTCAGCTGCGTCGCGGGATCCAGCGACTGAGAGAGCGATAATAGGATGGGTAACAACTCGGGCCACTGCAAATAGAATAAGAAAAGAGAGACCCACCGTGTTATTTTCGAGGAGATTTAGACCCAGTTCGCCGATGCACTGACAGATCTTTTCGCGAACATTTAGCTCTTTCTCCGTCTAGACTCAACCGACGACTCCGGACCTACTTCCAGAAGCTGCAGAAGCTCGTTCCGAAAGGAACACTGGAAATTGTGGTCTAACTTCAGCCAGAGACCTTCTTCCGAAACATTAAGGTTTTGGCGAATCAGAATGCAAGCAAGGTTTCGCACAGATGACAAGGTCGACGTCCGCAACACCTACAAAGGTAAAAAACGAAAGCAGAAAATACAGATATTAAGGAAATCATGTACTCCTCGGGCTGCTTCTCTAACTCATTTATGACCCTCTCAGCGGCTTCACGTTTTGCATTATCGCCTCCCAAAAGTCTGTGTAGCAAGTTTTCCATCTCTTGTATTTTTATCTACAAAATAAGCCGATCCACCACAAAAACGAGCGTACCATGATGCAAGGTTGTGCAATTACTCAATACAGGGAGAAAGGTGCAGAACAAAAGTAATTTTACTGTTTCGGTAGGATCGAATGCACTCAACTCCACCTAGAGCGAAAGTAAATGTTTCTTTTGAAAAACACGTAAAGTCGTCAGAAATGGAAAATAACCGCTCCTCTCGTTTTGAATTCCTCTCTTCCAAAAACATTCCATTCTATACCATGGACGCAGAAGTCTTTAAGAAGATCCAACCCAAAGCTTTCTATGGACAGTAAATATTGTTTGCGTGACTTAGTTGCAGATATTTGGAAAACGAGGTTCGTCCGGATGGAAGAGGAATTGACGATGCTCGTGGTATTTTGATTTCGTATGGTACGCTTTTCTTGTGTTTGATTTGACGCTAGGTCATATTGGGACTGCGGATGGATCGAGTCTTGTCCGTATCGGCGAAACGGGAGTGATCTGTGGGTTGAAACTTTCATTCGACCCAGCCAAGGAAAGCTCTGACACAAAGGGGTCTCTCGGTACTACGTGCTTGTGCGTTTTGTGACATAGATGTAAATATCGTTTTGTCTTCTCTCTGCAATGCGGACTTTTTCTACGGCGAGCAGGACAAACAGTCTAAATATTACGCCCAGGTGCTTAAACAAATTTTCCAAAGGTTGAAATCGATCTTCTCGAAGTCACTCCTAGATATGTTCTCGACCTAAATGAATTGTACAGTGCAGAGGCCAGCACAGTGATCTGCGTCCATGCCAGTATTATCTGCATCGACTACGAAGGCAGTATTTTGGATGCCTGCTGCTTGGCGCTCCTCTCAGCCTTGCTGACCCTCCGCGTCCCAAAGCTTTCACTCAAAGAAAAGGAGCTTGTTTTCGATTATGGTACGTTCAGCAAGGGTCTATTTTATGCAGATGCTGCCTATCCGCTCACCATTCTGGATTACCCCGTGGCAGTGACCTTCGGACTCTACAGCGAGTTCGAAGTGATGGATCCGGACGCGTTTGAAGAGGGTTTGCTGGATGACACAGTTACGGTTGTTCTGGGCGGAAACAACAAAACGATCTCCATTATAAAGCCCGGAGGCAAGCGAATATCGGACTCGCTGGTGATGACATTGCGCGGGAAGGCAGCCAAGCGATATGGGACGGTATACGAGTCGGTTGAGAAGTTTAAATGCGATTTGTTAACGAATATGAAAGGAAAGTGCGTTGTTTGTGCCATATAGTAGTTTGTTGATGTTCAAGAACCACTAAACAGGCGACTCTAAATTTGAGGAAAACCAATAACAACACTGGTTGAGAATGTCCGAAGCTGCTGTTACTGTCCGCGTGAGAAAGTTCATGAGAAATCCCCTCCTGAAGCGTCGCCAGATGGTTTGTTGTGGAAGAATGGGTCTTAGGTGTAGACCGTCGAGGTTATTCATCCTAAGCGTGCTTCCGTGTCTAAGGATGAGCTCAAGAGCATCCTTTCCAAGAAGTACAACGTCAAGGACGATAAGTGCATTATCCTCTTTGGATTCCAAATTGCCTTCGGTGGGGAGTGTCTGAGTGGTTCTGAGAGCTAGGAGGTGGTCGTTCTTCCGGCTTTGCTCTGATCTACGATTCTCTCGATGACGTCAAGAAGTTCGAGGCCAAGTACCGCCTGGCCAGAGTACGAGTTGTGTGTGTGTGATTGACCATGTAGTTCGGAATTCAGGAGCACCAGAGACAGGGACGTAAGATGCTGAAGGAAAAGAAGAACCACCAGAAGAAGATCTGGGGAACGGGTCGTCGTGCTGCTCTTCACAAGGCTAAGAAGGCTCAGGATGATTAAACAAGTTCTTTTGTTTAATATCATCAGTGTGGTTTTCGAATGTTTTTCTGTTTGTTGGAAGCGCGAATTGAAAGGGAAGCGAGACTTTGCAGTTCCCGCGGTTATTCGACCGAAAAGCATTCCTCCTTTTTCATACATTGAAGATGCTGTTGAGTACTCTTATTCGCTGCGCTCAGAGCTTCTCGTACAGAATATTCCCTGTGTTTCCGCAGTTGCAGCTCGTTACTCCTGTTTTTCAGCGAATCCCCATTGCCTTGACCAACGGAGGCGAGTCTTCTGAAAGAAGAGATTTGGCAACATGGATTCAGGACAATTTCTTGCAGTTTGCGGTTCCCAAAAAGAGAGTAGGTTTCCAGCGCATTGGTTCTTATATAGTCCTCCATTCACAGAAGAAGACAGCGCAGAGCCACGAAAAACTTGGAGCCGAAAACCAATATCGTCGTCTGTCCCAAATGCGGCAAGTTCAAGCTGCTTCATCACTTGTGCAATAGCTGTGTGCTTCATAATCGATATACAGGAGAAACCAGAGAGTATTAGTCATTTTGCGTGTTTGAGAACAAACAGTCCATTGATTCAACTTCTTCCAAAGATATTCCTGATCGTCTCGTGGCAGAGCCTGCAGAACCGAGTCGAGGGACCCTCCGCACTGCTGCACCACCACTGAAATCAAGTCCTGTGTCACCTTCATCATGTCCTTCACCTCCGGGATCGGATCCGCCGGCTCGATACTCGCAAGCGACAGCTTGTGATACGCATCGTACTCCACCGCCTTCTACCACTCACTCCTCACCCTCGTCCCCACATTCAGGAAACTCGCATCTCCAGTAAAGAGATTTTTATTCACGTCCTTCAGCGCGTAGCGCATCACAGCGATGAGTCCCTGTCCCAGCGCCGCGCGGTTGGCCGCGTAGAATCCCTGCTCGGTCTCCAGCATTTTGACGATGCCGTAAGCCTCGATTTTCTGCACGACTTCGCTCATATCGTTGATTCCATTGCGAAACAGCACCGAGAAAAACCCGAGGAACACCTGCTCGCCCTTCTGCAGCACCAGCTGCGTCGACGCGGACCGGCCGAACCGGATCGTCAGCCACGCCAAGGCCAGCAAAATCTGCTCGCGAATCGCCTGCGACGCGCCGCGCTACGACTCAGCCGACTCGGAAATGCCCACCTCCGCGAGAACGGTCAGAATGTTGATCACCGCGGGGAGGAAGGGCTCGATGGCCTCCTTCGGGAGCGAGGACACGATCTGCACGAGGAGTTTCAGCCCGTCGAGCCGCGAGGACCGGGCGGAACAGAGTTTCTGGAAGAGAAGGAAGAGCGTTTTGGTCTCGGCGGGCCCGAACATGGCGGGGAAGCGAAGCAGGAAGACGGTGAGGAGGAAGACGAGCGCGGTCTGGTAGGATCGCTCCTTCCAGGAGTCCTCGCTCAGCACGATGGAGAGAAGCCAGGCGTTCGACTCGCTCGGCGTCGACCGCGAATAAATGATCTAGGTGAAAATGGGGAAACGGGGAAACCAGAGCGAAGAGCTGGAGCACGTAGGGAATGAACTCGACGATTCCGTTGTTGAGATACTAGAAAAGGAGAAACGTGGAAACGGAGTACCTCGCGGAGATAGGGAGTGAGGTACTGCTCGATGTTGGCGCAGAGATCGGCCTGGGAGCGGCTGATGCGAACGAAGGCGACGAGGGATTCGAAGAGGTAGTGGATGAAGTAGGGGTTTGGAACCACGTTGGAGATGTAGGAGAGGAGATTGACGAGCCGGTAGAGAATGGTGGTGCAGTAGGGAAGGATCTGGAAGGGAGGATCGGAGAAAAGGAGAAACGCGATCGTTGAGGAAGAGAACGATGCGAAGGAAAAGCCGAATCGCGTAATGGTCGGTTTGTTTGATCGGGAGTTTGATGTCCAGGCAGTACTCCGTGAAGGGAAGCACCGCGCTCTCCACCGCGTTCACGTCGATCTCCGTCTTCTCTACCCATCAAACCCGTCCTTCCAGCCCCAACGGCTCTGATACTTCACGAGGATCCGCTCCATCAGAATCAGCCCGAACACCTTCACCGACTCCACCGCCGACGGGATCAACGCGACGCATCGCTGCAGCACCGGCAAAACCAGCGCCGTCGGCAGCTGATCCAGGAAGACGCACAGCGTCACGGCAGAATCCGCCTGCACGATCGGCGAGGTGGCGTTCTACGTGAAACCCCGCGGGAATCCGTACCATCAGATCGGTCACCGCGATGGACTCGATGAAACTGGCGACCGTGGCGACGTCGTCGACGATTTTGGCGGATTTGAGGATGCTGGGGAACTGCACGTAGCGGTATTGGAGCAGGTGGTAGGCGCAGTCTTTCTGCATGTCGTTGCCCTTGAGCAATTCCGAGATCTCATTCATCAACATAGGGATGAACTGCGCGGTGAGTGCTCCATTCCCGCGGTTCTACCGTGTCCGCGTACTGCTTCTTGAGCGAGTTGACGAGATTGGCGACGGCGTAGCGCTGCGAATTGGTCCGGAAACCCTCCTCGTAGTTCTTGATGTACGTGGCGGGCTGGGCTTCGAACTGATCCATGATGTCCTCGGTGGCCATGCAGTTGGGAACGATCACAACGTGCAGGATTTCGTAGAGCATGTCCGCGGATTGGAAGCTCTCGCGGAACAGATTCTTCGTGCACACCTGGGGATTACACGCGAAGAAAACAAAGAAGCGTACGATGGAGAAGAACTGCAGGGCGGACACGGCGAGGTATTGGTACTTCAGCGAGGTGTCGGCAGAGCCGAGCGAGGTGAGCAATTTCCAGATAGCCGTCGAGAAGGATTGGAAGTAGGGAACGAAGAGCTCGGGGTAGAGTTTCACGCAGCTATGCACTCAGAACGTGGAAACGTGGAAACGTGGTGCAGAAATTGATGACGGAGGCTTTGAGGTTCTCGAAGACGGTGCAAGACGGCGTGTTGGCTGTGGATGAAACGGAAAGAGAGAGAGGAAACAGAAGAGAGGGATGTCGGTTGTGAGAATGGTGCTGAATAAACCCATCCAAACATCGAGATCGATGCAGGAATAGTTGGTGATCTCCTCCTCCGTGTTGATGTTCTTGGTGACATCCACGGAGATCCAGTAGCGACGCACGTTCGCGATTAAGAGAAGGCAATCCAGAACGATTTCGCAGCGATCATAGTCGTCTATTCGTTCAATCCCTTTTTATCCACTCATACCGGTCACTTGGGGAAGAAGGGAGGTCAAACTCGACCAGCTGTCAAAGAGGAATTTGTTGAGGTCTTCGATGAAGTGAATCACGACGTTGCCGATCTTTTGAGTCAAACCAAAACGGCATGATTACGATGTCATTGTCAGGAACGATCTCCAGCTTGCTGCAGATTCCTTCAATGACGCTCAGGAATCTGTGCAATACGTTGATGTCATTTCCATTGCAGCAGGCAACGACGTCTTGCATCATGGACGGCCACTTGATATAGTACTCCTCGAGACCGATTTGCACCAGGCCTATTACTCATTCCAAATAGAATCGGCATACTTTCTACGAGTTGCAGAGCAATCACGTTTTCTATCGTTGCGAGCAATTGCATGCTCGCTTTACGAATTTCAACCTTTTCAGCTTCATTTACTGGTTCGTATAGCACGATGGATGGGTTATCTGGGTCTTTTTCGCTGGTTTGAAGACACCAGCGTTTTGTAACGCAATTCTTGAAATAAATAGCCGCTTGCAGACTATCTGTAAAAAATGGAAATGCTGGAAACTCACCGGCTAGAGAAATCGGCAGAGGTGCATGCTGCCGCCTGGAGCAGAGTAGACAGAAAGCCATCCATGTTGTAGAATGATTTCAGACGCTGCTCAGCTCCTATTCTTCAAGTCGTTGAAAACCATGCCATAAACTACCTTTCTGCATCGTTAATTGATCCCAACGTTCCACAGAGATTGAGAACAAGTTCTAGTTGACTCTGCTCCATCCAATGTCTTTTTATCTAAGTGACGATTTGGAGTGGGGGTCATGCAGAGACTATTGCTTTGTGTTCAGTGGTGTATTAGTGTGCAAGAATGGGTCGTTTCCTTCATTGTTCCGACTTTGTCTATCTCCAATATTCAAAGCACGAAAAAGCACAAGATGATTCAAGCTATAGTGACAAAATGGAATTTCACGGAGGAATAAATACTCTGTAATAACAGCGAATAAACCTCCGTTTCTCTTTTATTTTTTGTGAAGTCGATATATCTTTCTAGTTGTGATGAAAAGTGGTTACAAAGAGAGTGCTTTCGCTGAATCACAGAGTGGAACCAGAGAAACGCCTTCTGTAAAAACAAATAGGAGGCGCCCTCCATTAGACAATAGATCAGCTCGAACAAGTGATTCAATAGCTGGTATGGCAAGTTCTAGGCACGGCTCATCTGTAGCTACTAGTTCTGAGCAGGGTGTGATTGCTGCTTCCAGTAGGTTTGACGGTTTCGTGTTTAGTATAGGTAAAAAGAGCGTTGCTGTAAACATTTTAAGGGAGTTGGAGACTCCTGAACTTGATCTTTTACGAAGTGTTATCGCGAAACTTGGCTATTCCACAAAAGTGAATATAGATAAAAAAAGAAATGCGAAGCAAATTGTTGTAGAATATTATTCCGTTGTTCCTCAAAATGTGATCACTTCTCTCTGTACTTTGATTACGGGACTCGATACCCTTTATTCGGGTCCTGCAACGAGGAACAAGCTCAACGATCAGTCTTCGAGTAGTGACGAACCTCTCGATCTGGACCTCCAATCCTCGGAGCCGGCTCTCCATCAGCCGTCCGACACACAAAGCGGTACTTCGAACCAGGATACCGCCGCCTCTCTCTCCCCTACAAAGATTTTGGAATCAGAAGAAACAGAGAATGGCGTGTTTGAACGCCCGCTCTCTCTCAAGGGCCAGCGTCATATTTTCCTTTACAAATGCCGCTACAGCAAACTGAAGGCGGTAATCGACTCATGCGGGTGCTGGGACCTGCGAATCTCCTCTCTCGACGAGAGATGGCCTTGTTTGCTTGTGTACTGCGCGAAGAGCAAGGATATCTGGCGCAACGCGTTCAAGCGAATCAGCAAGCTCGAGAAGGGCTCTTTTCTGCGTCGCAAAATCTCCGACAGTCTGCAAAGCGTCGATCTGCAGAAGCTCGAGAGCCTCGTCGAGTACTACGGACAGAAGTACGCCCGCTCGCCCGCTCATCCCCTTCTAGAAACGTGTGCGTGTCGCTGTGCGCGCAGCCGCCTTCGTCGCCGGAGAATCCCTCGGTGGGGATCTGCGGGATCGAAGCGAACGTGGACGAGGTGTACAACATCCTCGTGCAGTACCACCTCGTTCCGGACGACGTCGTGGAGCCTTCTCCCACGCCTCACTTCTCCGCTTCCTCCTCCGCCTCCGACAGAAGTGTGTGTGGGTGGCCGGACTCCCCGATAGACTTCTACGCGCCGACCGGGAAGTTCTCTCCGTCGCGCTACTACTACTTCCAGCCCGAGGCCGTGTACTCCTCCTACAAGAACTCGCCCTACCCGCCCTTCCAGCCCGCTCCCTACCCTCCTCAGATGCGGATGGGCGTCGTGCCGGGGGACTACGGAACCATCCTCAGCAACTCGCCGCTCGACAACTTCCCCTTCGTCCCCGCCAGTCAGAGCGCCGAGCGATCGCGCGACTCGCTCGGCTACGCCGACACCTACCAGTTCAAGATGGAGGACCGCCACGCCAACCAGTTCTGGCTCGACAACGAGAAATTCTTCCCCGGCTCCTCCACCGGCAGAATCGACGATTTCTTCTCCTTCGTCAGTCCCTCGCGCGGCGTATTCAGCGAAACGCCCTCGCGGAGCGCCGCCATGAGCGCCGCCCGGAAAGCCGAGGAAGGCTTCGAGCCCGTGCGCAAGGGATTCGCCTTCTCTCCCTCCAATTTCAACGAGTTCGTTCCCGCGGAAGCCAAGAAGGAGAAGGAGACGGAGAGTCGCTCGCGGCGAGGCAGCGCTGCCGCGGGAATCAGGCTCTCGACCGGCTCCATGGACTCGATGGCGTCCAAGGGGTCCGTGGGGTCCGTGGGGTCCGTGGGGTCCTCCAAGGGGGCGATGGGGCCCAATGTGCAGAGTGGGCCCAATACTGGATCGACTATGGGGCCCATTCTTTCAGCCAGCTCCAACTCCAGCAATCCTAATGGCCCTAATGGCTTTAATGGCCCTAATGGCCCTAATGGCCCTAATGGCTTTAATGGCCCTAATGGCTTTAATGGCCCTAATGGTCCCAATGGCCCCAATGGCTCCTCTCTCTTCGGCATCCCCATGGTCTCGACGGGATCCGCGGCGCGGAGCGCGCAGCGGAAGAGCAGCTTGGACAAGACGCACGAGTCGACAGGATCCGCGAGGAGTCGAAAGATGAGCGAAAGCAGCCGCGACGCGAGCGTTGGAGGGTGCGAGTGGCGTGCGAGCGTGAGGCGTAGAGACGCGACCTTTGGCGGAAATAGCAGCGCAGCGGACGCGTTCGGGTACGCAGGAATGGGTCTGAACGAACCGATGCGTCACCGTCGACACGACGACAATCTTGAAATGTTCCTAGCTCCCAGCAGATCTCCCGGCTATTTTGAATATGGTAGGCGGTGCGTGGGGCGGATGAGGACTAGAATGGGGCGATGACGGGTGGTAATCCGTGATGGATGGGTCAGCGAGTCTGCCTTTCTCTTTAGATATTTATGTCTATCGCTATTTGTTTCTTCTTCGAAGTGTTTGTTCAATAAACAACGATAACAACAACAACAACAACAACAACAACAACAACAGAGCATCATTCACTTTGATAAATTACTGTCACTTCTGGAGATTGGCACTCGATTAAGGATAAAGGTTCCATCCATTCCTCATCAAGGTGCATGGAAGTGTATCTCCGGTGATCGCCCCCCTGCTTGAATCGAGGGGTTCGAGGATGGAGCTTAAGTTTCTCAATTAAGAACACGACATCGGTGGAGAGTGATAGCACCGTGTCCGATTTCTTCACTATATCTTTACAACAGTAGATAAACAGAATAAAAACGAGTATATAAAGAAGCCAACAAAAAGTGTCTAGAGATGACGCACCTACCCATCCCCTACATGTAGAAGAATAAAATAAATCGAGTAGATGTTTGAACCAATTATTTGTTACCTCCGGAAAGTCCAAGGGGACAACTGATCCATAAAGACCTATAGTCACTTTTGTAGGAACTCGTGGGATGAGAACCATATAGAGAACCCCGAGCGCAGGAAGGCTGCTGATTTCAATAAAAAAGGACGATGTAAAGGGTCTATCCATGAAAGGTCAGAGATAAAAGACGCACCTAACATGATACAAAGCGGTAAAGGAGGAGTTCACCGCATCTGTGAAAAAAATAGAATAGATATCCTTGGAAGAGTATAGATAGCACCATTCTACCATACTTCGTGTAGGATAATACAATTGAGGGAGGTAGATGGCGGTAAAAGTACTAATATCGATATCTCTATCTTCCGAGAGGGTGAAGTCATCCAGGTATACTACTTCCAGCTGACTAGAATAGAAATTGAAGGATTCCACTTTCCAATGTGAGCATTTGGGTACTAAAAATGAATTCGACATTCTCAGCTTTACCAATTGTATAATTCTTACACATCTGACCCCGTTGTTCTAAATAAGGCTGACATTTCCGCTCCAGTTTACAGTCAATAACACTATCAAATGACAGACACTCACAAATTGCAGTCAGAAATAAAAGACATAGTAAGAGACATGTTACTTTTTCAAAATCAAATGCCTTGTTCATGAATGCACCGATTTATACTTTATAGAAAGCGATATCTTTCCCTGCAGTCTCTTATACCCTTTACGATCCTAAAACAATATGGTAGTTTTAATTTATATATATATAGAGAGAGAGTTATATATATATATATTTATTATTACCGCGGTTGAATAACCCTTTTTATCTTTTTTTATTTGCTAGTTCTTTGATCGTGAAATAAAGAGAATAAAGACAATTTATTGATTTGCCAACTTAATGAACGGATTTGTTCTTTTTTTGTTGACTGGTATTATTGCTTGCTTTTGCACCGAAAGTAGGTGTTTTTCTTGTTCCTCAGGTGTAGCTGATATTGTTTATTTAAATATTCAAAAGTTTTCGTTATATCAGCACCGGGGCATACTGGTTCGCGTAGCCTCGGAGAAATTGCCATTTACGTTTACGTGCGATGATTTTAGCGTGGTTTCTGATGGAACCCAAGCGCGTGTTTTACCTCTTTTGAGTATGCCCAACTCGTGCATCATTTTTGCGATGGATGATCGAAGTGTTAGCATTAAGTATAATCATTCCATTTCGAAAGAGTTGGGTCATGATGTGTTATACACTAGTGAACTTCTTGAGATCCCGTTGGAGGACCAGACAAGTAAGTGCTTTTGCAGCGTTTTACCAAGAAGGCGGCTCATCGGTTCTACTCTCCCATCGAAAGGAAGGGTACTCGGGTCTGCAGATCCTTACCGTGGTGTTGCCTTCTACACCGATCCGCCCGTTAACCGAAGACCTATTTTCTCTGACCTCCTGCAATCTTCTCCCCCTCTCGCAAACGAACCTAACCTATCAATTTATTATTCGCTTACAAACCGCGCCGTGCACAATCACACTTCCCGACTTCTCCCTGCAGCAACTGGGCCTTTCCCACACCCTGGCGAATTCGCTCACGGTAATCCAGCAGGAAATTACATTTCAAGGGGATTTGTCGTGCTGGCAGCAGCAATCCTACTCCATGAAATCGTTCGTGTCGTGTATCGTGTCCTTCACGAGCCAAATCTCGTTTTTCAACGTGAACCACGTGAGTCTGGTGGGAGGCAAAGTCGTGACGTTCTCCATTCTGAACGATGGGGAGGCAGACACATCGCAAGTGTTTCTGTACATCGAAATGGACGCAGAAGCAAGCGAGATGCAGATCGGTCTGCTCTACGGCGCCGCGTATAACGATCTGGGGCATCGATCGATGCTGGTGGACTCGCAGAAGCTCTCGGTTTCGAACGGCCCGTTCGCGGTGACGTTGGAGGACCACAGCTCGGACAATCCGTGCTTGGACGGGTTTTATGAGTTGTATGTGACGGCGTCGAATCGATTGCCGGGGTTTTCGGAGGACGCGCTGATCTTATCGCAGTCGACGGTGAAGGAAATCGCGCGCATGGACGACTCTACGTAGAGGAACGGAGGGCGTGTGAGGTAGATTTAAAGTGACGATCACAACGTCCACATCGCCGCCGATTAAAGTGCGGATCGCGAGCGGCATGCTGTTCGATGAGTTTTATAACCCCAACTCGGAGTCCAACGAAGTGGTTCTGACGGATGGTAGGAGAGGACGAGAAGAATAACGCGGAGATTGCTCGAAGCCCGTGATTTCGCTCCCATTCAGCACTTTCTACACCAACTCCGATCTCGTTATGTTTAGTTATAACGTCTCGACCCACATCGCGTCGTACAGCTCCAGCCATTTAAAAGTGTCCACCGGGAAGCGCTGTCCCATCTACCAGCTGGACTCGCCTTCCTTTCGATTCTACTGCTACATCACCGAGAACACGGAGACCAAATTCGAGTTCGAGCCCGGCTGCTTCACGAACAGCATGGGGCTGACGAACGAAGTTACTGTCTTCGTGGTGGTCCACTCCGCCGCCAAGCTGACAGCGTCGCTTTCGTGGAGGAGTCGCGCGTTCGTCCCGCTCGTGATGCAAATCGAGTTCTCGCAGTCGATGGACTGGAGTGTGTATCGGTTGCAAGACTGGATCCAAGTCTCGAACGGCGTCGTGGACGAGCTCGAAGTGGAGGACGACACCAACGTCGAAGTGTACATCATTCCGAAATCGCGAGGCGAGCTGGTCGTCACGCTCACGAACCGTCGATTGTGGATGGGCGGAGTCATCGGTAGAATCCAATTCCGCGTATTTAACGAGCCGATGCGGGAATGTTCTGGAGGCCTCGCTCGAGCTGGAGACCACCACCAACTTCTCGAACGTCTACACGCACATGGTGGCCTACACAACGCTCAGCTATCACGCTCCCTTCCCCATCTACATCCTCTTCTCTGAGCCCATGAACTTTACCACGGACGCGCTCTCGATCACTGGCGGAGACGTGCTGGGCGTGACCCATCTCACCTCCACGCCTCTCTTCACTTCCGAGGAGTGGTACAGCGATCTCCTCGATATCTACCTCTTCTATGTGCGGCCGTCCAGCTCGCAGATCACCAACGTGACGGTGGTTCTCCCGTTCCGCGCGCTGCAAAGCGTTTCGGGGCAGTACAATCTGCAGAGCAATCAAGTCGCGCTGTCCTTCGTGCAGGACGGAGCCTCGTGCTTATCCTCTCGGTTCACGAATCGAAATCCGTACGAAGTGATCGTGCAGTACCCGTATGCGATCACGGGAACGGTGGCGGCCAGTTCGATTATTGTGGAGGGATGCAGAGTGGTCGATGTGAGTATTGTGCAGAAGAACCGACTTCGCATTGTCCTGAAGATTTTGGCGGAAGGAAAGGGACACATGACGATTCCATCGGGACTGAGTCTCAGTATGAATGGAGACGTTTCGGAGCGGTTCGAGTGGGATTTCGAATACGGTTTGGACGGGGAAGAGGGATGATGGATAGACATAACGCCTCCGGAAGCGATGATTTCGTGCGAATCGGACGTGGTGGGAGTGAGCGACGTGAAATGCTGGATCGAGCTGAGCAATGATGTGGTGGGAATGAACAAAGACTGCATCGAAATGAACGAAAACGGCATCGTGGGTTTTGAAGTGCAGGACTGACGGATAGATCGAGTCCTTTTCGAACGTGTCGCCCTCCTATTATGAGCTGATGGTCAACGGCGCGAACGACGGACTGATTTCGTTTTTTATTAAGGACGGCTGCTTCATGGACTACAGCGGCAATTACAACATTCGATCGAATTCGATCTCGCTGCACAAGGGTTTCATCTGCGGATCGATTCCTCATCCATAGACACGGTTGTGATTCAGCCGACATTCACTCCGATCTCTTCGCTCTCCTCGTCCAACGTGCTTCGCGATCTCATCGCGAAGAACATCTCGCTCCAATCGATCGATTGGTCCAGCTCGGCGTACTTCATCCAAATCATCGCGTCCTTCGAGCAGCAGCCCGTGAAGCACATCAATCTGGACCGGATCCATGTGCGTCACGGAAGCATTCACGGTGCATCGCAGCAAGACTCGCTCTGGCTCTTCTACGTGTGTCCGTACCATCAGGGATTGATTCAGGTGTGGTCGGACGAAGGAGCCTTTCTGGACGATTCGGGACATGCGTCGAGGCCGTCCGAATTGCTAGAGCTGAACGTGGAGTTCGAGTGGAACCAGTGCCACTTCGTGTCGCTCTCGGAAGTGAACGATCTCTTCGTGATCCAAGTGGATGTGCTGTGCGAGCGATCCATCACCATCGCGCCGTCCAATCTCTCCATCACCAACGCCACGCTTCTCTCCACTTCCTACCACACCGACTCCGTCAATCCTCCTCTCTCCCATCCTGTACTTCTCTTAAAGCCGCAGCTCTCCGAGGCCACGATCTCGGTCAGCTTTACGCCCTCCTTCATTCGCGAGAACCAAATTAAAGTGACATCGTTGACCATCTCGTACTCCGCAGTGCCGCCAACCATCACCGCTGAAGAATTAACGTCCAGCGCCGGGACGGTTCGTGTGTTCAATGTGTCCTGCGACATGGAGTGCACACACTGGGAATTGCTCACGGCTGTGCTGATCTCGAGTGGTGATGCGTTGGCTGTGTATCCGTACGATGGATCGTGGAAGAAGAAGGCCGTGTCGATGCGCGTGGTGGTGGATATTAAGAAGAATCAGGCGGGATCGATCTATTTCACGGGCGTGCAGAACGAACGAGGCGTGAAAGGAGTGTGGAAGGGAGAGAGCCTTCCAATCAGCGGATCGAAAGGTAGGCACACGGCGCGAAAAAGAGGGTGATGCATAGACCAAATCCGCCCCGTCTTTTTATATTATCACATGTCCTCGGAGAACGTGACATTCACGATGATCACGTCCAATTTCACACGCGCCTCTTCGCATTCTCTCCTCATCACGACCTCTTATTGGAACTCCTCCGTGGCTCTGCTCTCGCCCAGCGTCCTCATTCTCGAAGGATCCATCACGTCGGTGCGCTACTCCTGCAAGCTCGACCCCGGCAGCTACTACGCTCGCTTCCAATACTGTACTCCCATTCCTCCCATCTCATCCAGGCACTTTCAGCGAATGCACCGACCCCTGGGATTCTCGCTATAGCACCGAGATCGCCTTCCAAGTCCCGGAATACGGCTCGTGTTATCTTCGATCGGACCCTCTCTTCATCTCCACTCTCGTTCCGGCCGTCGTGACATTGATCTGCTCCTGCGACACGCTCGTTCTCACGTCCTATTGGCTCAGCGCGCAGCAGAACACCCTCATCAATCTGGGTCCTACAAAGCAAGGCGGCATGCAGCTCCTCGTCTTGGTTCCTTACAACGAAACGCAGGAAGTGAGTGTGATGCAAGGCGCTTTGATGGGGTACGAGCACGTGATGCTCCCCGCGATCGCGCCGCTGAAGCTTCGCTTCACGACGACGCGCATTATGCCCGTGTTCGAAGGCATTCAGCAGACGGACAATGTAATCACGGCCTCGATCTCGTTCTCGCACGCCATGGTGTTCGATGGACTGTCCGACAGCTGGCTGCTCGTTCAGGATTCGTCGTCGGTGCTGGTCGATCTGAGCGAGTCAACGATGTACCGACTGCATCTCCGGATCACGTTTGTGGTGCCCGGGAGTGTGAACATCACCTTTAAAAGCGGGGTTTGCTACTGCCGATCGACCGGAGAGTTCAATCTCGCCTCCGACATGATCGAAGTGAGCTACGCCGAGGAGCTCTTTTCGTTCACATCCAACTTCGAAGACCGACAGGAGGTCACAAGCTCCAATATCGAGCTTTCTCTCACCGCGGAGGACTTGCTCGTGTCGATTTGGCCGGATAATTTCGAAGTGGAGAACTGCAAGATCGCGCAGTTCAACCAGGGCGTCGTGGAGGGCGCGACCGTCGTCTCGATTGGTCTCCATATTCTGCAGCCCGGCGAGTTTTCGATCACGCTGCCCGCTCGGTCGGTGCAGCTGGTCACCGGGAAGTATAACGATCGCTGGGGCATCGTGGCTACGTTTGTGGAGGGTTGTTTGTGCGGGGATGGGCTGAGTGCGTAGATACGGTAAAAGCATCGGTCGTTATGAGCGATCTCCTCGGAAAGCCGGCTCTCAACATTCCGCTGCTGGTGGATATTCGGTTTTCGAAGAAGGTGGCTCAGCTGAACGCTTCCTGCTTCGATTTGGTGAATATCAACAATCTCAACATCATCGGATTCAATCCGTACTTCGTGGTGCACGCGTTCCCCCACGACGAAGGCTTGTGTTCGATCCAGCTGAAAGAACGTGAGCTTTGCCTGCTTCCATTGAGCTGTTTAGATTGTGTTCTGACGGCTTCCAAAACGGAAACCTTCCCCGGCACCGACCGAATCGTTGCGTTCTTTGACGTGCAGGCGCCCACCGTGGCGTTCCCGCTGGGCGACAAAGTGTTCCTCTCGTCCAAATTCTATCAGATCATCCAGTACAGCGAGCCCACGAACGCGTTGGCGAACTACAAGTATTTAGAGCTGCAGAACACCGCGCTGAACTCGGTGATCGACGTGTCTCCCACGCTGTAGGAATTGGGGGTCGTGTTGAATGCAGACATCTCATGAGCTTGAATTACGATGGGGAGCTCGAGGGAACGGGGAGGTTGCTCTTTCCGGAGAATGTGATTCAGGACGAAGCGAAGAACAAGATGACGGGGCGGCCAGTGTTGCGTTATCGCGCACGTAGAACCTGAGAGGGAGGATTGATCGTAGGACTGCGATTCCCTTTCGTCTTCTCGGCGTCGCTGCGCGAATCGCGCGAATTGCCCTTGAAGCTCACGCTCTCGATGATATTGAATTCGAATTCCACGCCGCCTTCCATGCAGGAATGGATCCAAGACGGGGAGTTCCGTTTTGAACCCACGTGCTGGCTTCTTGAGAGTGCGCAGAGGGATGAATTGGTGAAGTATAGATGACACGATGACGGAGATTCACGAAGTCTCGATGGACAATCCCTCCGATTTGACTTCCGAGGATTCCGAGGATTCCAATGATTCCAATAATCATAAGGAGTCGAAAGATCCCAAGCACTCAAAGCACTCAAAGCACTCAAAGAATTTGGAGGATCCCATGGACGTGAAGGACTCAACGACCGAGAAGAACCCGCGCAATCTGAAGGACCAAACGCAGGTGCTTCATCGGTACCTCTACGTGCGACCTCCCTACCCCGGCTTTGTTCTCTGCCAAGTGGAAGTGTTCAGCCACCAAGGCACGCAGTCCGAGGGCATTCTCAACGAGGTGGTCCGCTACATCCCCTCCACCATCCAGCCCGTGCTCTCCATGCTCGAGCCGGTCATTTACGGGAGCGGCGAAGGCGGCGAGAGCGGCGAGGGCGGCTCGCTGGATCGCTACCTCACCATCCGCCTGGAGATCGACCAGACTGTCGAGGTCTGCGAGCCGTACTTCCTCTCCCTCACCAGCTGCTCGCTGGCCCGCGTCTCACATCGCTCGGACAACCCCTTCTCGACGATCTGCGACTACGAACTGGAGTGCGCCAACTCCGGCCACAAGCTCTTCCAAGTGAGCAAGTTCGCCGTGGAGTCGGTGGGCGGCGGGTACAACCGCGAGGCCGTCATTCTGGACATCCCCTACGAGAAGTCGCGGCCTTCGATCACGCTGCTGGACGTCACGGGAAGCGGCGGCTTGGCGTCGGAGCGATCCCTCCTCGCCGTGTTTTCGCACGATGTCGGCGAGCTCCCGATCACGGCGATCGTGTGCGAGGATTGCTTGGTGCTTCGCCAGAATCGGCTCAACGCGCGTCTCCTGCAGTTCAGCGTGGTGTCGTCGCGCGAAGCCACGCCGGGCATCACGATGCGCTGCTACATCTCCGAGAACGTGGTGAAGAACGCGGCGGGGATGTTCAACGTGCGGAGCACCGCGCTGTCGCTCTTCGTCCCCACCGGGCCCTTGCTCATCTTCTTCCAGCCCATGCCGCCGATCACCAGCAACAGCACCTTGGTGTTCTCGCTGATCACCTCCGAGCCGTTCTCCTTGCTCTACCCCGAGGACTTCACCGTCCGGAACGGCTACATCGTGAACATCGACACCGTGCCGCAGCCCATCACGCACGACGACCTCTCGCTCTTCTCCTACGCGCTCACCGTCAAGGCCACCATCGAGGGCAGCGTCTGCATCGACCTCGCGAAGAGTCCTCTCCGTTCTCTCCACTCACGTATAGACACGCTCACCACACACGTCCACCACATGCGCAACCCGCTTCCCCTCTCCGCCTGCTGCGACTACGACAGCCTCTTCCCCTACCTCATCGCCGCGTCTCCCTCCGTCCCGGTCACCAACACGCGGCTCTTCTGGATGGTCTTCGAGTTCTCCGAGCCCCTGCTCCTCCTCTACAACCCCGCGCTTTCCTTCCTCGAGAACCTCCAGCTCTTCAGCGTCGAGCGCCTTCTCTCCACGCTCTGCGCCCCGGGCATGTCCGGCCAGTGCATCTCCTTCGGTAATGCCCAGGTCCGCGACGCCGCCGTCGCCTCCAACCGCCTCGCCTTCCAGCTCGAGGTCACGCAGGACGGGACCGTCACCGCGCACATCCCGCGGGAATTGATCACCGACTGGGTGGGGAACCAGCTGAAGGAGGACGTCGACAAGTCCATCGACGTGCGCGGCAGCGACATCACGCTCGTCTCCGCGCAGCTCATCGCGTTCTCCCGCGGTTCCTTCAGGCCGGAGGTGCGCTTCCAGTTCTCCACGGCCGTCGAGATCGCGCCGAATTCCACGCGGTCGATCTGCTCCTGGGACGGGCGCTCCGCCGCGCGCCACTGCGTCGCCCCGCGGGACACGCGCATCCTGGGGGACGCGGTGCGCGTGGACGTGGACTCTGTGTATTCCCCGCGGAACACCTACGCGATCTCGATCCCCCCCGGGTATCTCTGCGACCGCTACCGGAACTTCTACGAGGGCTTCGCCGAGGGCTCCTTCCGCGTGTCGACGCGCATGCTCTGGCCGATCGAGCTGGCGCACGCGGCGAACCCGGGGTGGATCGCCGTGGCGCTTCTGCTCTTCCTCGCGGGAGGCTTCATCGCGATCGCGGGGTGGGGGTGCTGGAGGGCCGTGACGGATAGATACAAGAACGTGTATCACAGCGTGATCGCCGCGAACGCGCTGCTCGTCGCGCTGGTCTATCTGGCCTGCTGCTTACTGCTTTTGGCCGAGTGGACGCAGAAGATCCCGCCGCTCCTCGTGGACTGCGTCGTGCTGCTCCTCGCCGCGCTGGCGCTGGCCTCCAGCGTGGCGGTCATCCGCGTGGCCCCGTCGCTGGCGCTGCGGCTCTTCGGCGCGACGCTGGGCTTCGTGCTGGGCGTCGGACTGGAGCGATTGGCCACCGACTGCGTGCTCTACGCGATCGGGTTCATCGCGGGGTACCTCGCTTCGCCTCCCTCTCACGGCTAGCGATCTCTATCTCGCCTTCGCGCTGCTCCCGGTCTTCTTCGCGGTGGTTTTCGCGGGGATCCCGATGCGATGGCAGTGGCAGTTCCTCGCGGGGATCGCGGTGACGGCGAGCGGATTCCTCGTGGAGGCCGTGTTCCTGACGATCATGGAGAGTCTGCACGCGACGAAGATGCTCGGGAAGTCGTGCAATCTGCTGGCGGACGGGATGGAGCTGCTGACGTTCGGCGTGGTGGCGATGGGCGCGTATCACATCCAGCGCAAAGTGGGGGCGAAGGGGGCGAGCGAGGCGTAGGTCTACGCGACGGAGCAGTTCCATGAGTACTACTTCGGGAAGGGGACGAAGACGGGGAAGAAGCGCGAGAAGAAGGGCGGAAAGAGCGGAAAAGGCGCGAAGAACGCGAAGAACGCGCAGAAGATGAAGAAGAAGTCGAAGAAGGAGGAAAAGTGGGCGAAGGAGAGGGGGATGACGCGTAGGAAGGCGCAGTATCCGATGCAGGAGATCGAGGAGGGGAGTCTATCGTGTATTACCAATGTTTAGTTGTACCATTCCCATGTTTGTGAACATACTTTTTTTTGTTAATGAATACTCAGGATACTTTTCAGCTGCCAGCGTCGTGCTTCGATGCGATTCCCTTCTTTAAGGAATCGGATAGTTTGCGAGAAAACGCATTATGTTTCTCTGATCTCGTTGTGGCTTATTGTCTGCGGTGGAAGGGAATTGAGCTGTGTGTGTCCGTAATGAAAAATCTCGGATACTCGGAACGTAATTATGTGAAACGTGTACTGGATTCCCTTCTAAGTCAGCTCCATACGATGAAACACTCCTATAACTTCGAGGAGTCCGAGGGAACTGTAAGGATTTAGAATGAAACTCAGTGATAGAATTGTCTGCGTCAAAAGTATAAAAGCGCGTACTATGCGTGTCTACAGTACAGTTCAATTCCAAATAATGTGATTCCGATGTACTCCGTTTCTCGTTCGTTTCATCTAGGGAGCTTGCTACTTTATATTCTCATGTTGTTTTGTATCTGGATACGTTGGAGTCCTGGAGCTCCATTACCGACGAAGTCAGCTCCTTGTCCTCGCATCATGTCTAGGAGAAGAGGCTCCGCACGTTCTGCAAGTTCCAGTGCGCGAAGCTCATTCAGGAGCCGTTCCCTGTGCCGGAGCCCGTCCCATTCGTTCTTGCTTGTAATGTAGAAAGTCCTCCAGCGCCTCGGATTGGAGAGACCGGAAGCGCCTGCGACGATCCAAGTAACAACCGAAAATCCAGATCCCGCATCAGAGACATTAGCCAAGCCTGTGCCCACCGATGCTAGCGCGCAGGCTCCGCTGGTTCCACAAGTTGTGGACGTGCCTGCCGTTCCAACGCCTGTGGATCCAGCCTCTTCTCAATCATTGAGTACGAGCATGTCGAGCTCGTCATCCCCTCTACCTAGGCCAACTCTGCTTCGTTCTTCGTCTCGCTCTTCCACACCGAGAGAAGTAGCAACTCCCACGAGCGATCTTGTAAATGATGCGACGGCTGCTGCACAATCGGCTGTTCAGCTGAGCAAAACACTGATGCAGAGTCTCTACCCTAAAGGCAAACAGAATGATGGCGCAAATCACTCCCCAGCATTTCCCTCCACATTAGATCCCATCTTGGAGCATTCCGATATAGGGAACGAACTAAACAAATTGACCGAGTCTATAAAAGCGCAGGCACTTGCAAACTTTGAGGAAATTGCAGATGAAGAGGATGATGAGGTCGATGTGGAGAAAGAACTCGGTCTTCCGGAATTGCCAAATGGAGAATCCACTAGCGAGCCGGATTTGCTGATGCTTGATTTTGCTGAGATGTCGCGCGTCCAGCAGCATTTTTGGCTGAATGAATTAATGAGAAAAGGGTTGGAATTGGCGGGAAAACTTCGCGTTGGAATCTGAGTTTTCGGGTAATGTGTAGGATGAACATCCCTCGGAGGATGCGGAGGAATTATGTCTGATTTTGCAGAAGGCGAACGAAGCTGCGAGCTATACATCGAATTGTTGTGTTTGTTACAAAGAGAAGAAAGATCATTGCGTCCCAAATGCAGTCGCAGTTGCTTCATCACACTCTCGAACTTGAGGTGATCGCGCAGTTCCGCTTCCAGAGGCTCCAGCGCGGTCTGTGGCTCTCCCTCCAAACTCTCCAGGACATTAAGTGCGTTTTGCAAATCACCTCTATTCATTAAAAACTCAAAAATGACAGTGGAACGCACTCTAACAAATATTGATCAGCCTTTTCGAGCTTGAAGAGAGGATCATCTTCATTGAGTCCTTGCGTTCCAACCACAGAAACGACAACGCGGCTGAGAAGCTGTCCGGCCATACCGACGAGAGAGTTCGTCTTGGCGAGAACGCCGGCCTCGTGTTTCACTTCGCTGAATCTGCATTCGAGAGAGGGCGAAAAAATGAACTTTTCATAATAATGCATCGTGGAAGGAAGTCCGTTCTCAACGATGGAGGAAGGAAGATTGCCGAGCAAGTGGATCAAAATCGGATCATCTCCGCTGAGCGACTTCTACAAATTACGTCAGGAAACCCCAAACCGAACCAAGATCTCGACCTCCTTCTCGAGCGACCTGCTTTTCAAGGCATCCTCCTGCAACAGAATGGCGTGTTTTTGGAATTCGTGATAACGCTCCAGCTCGTCGATCAAAACGCCCTGCGCCTGCAGCTGCAGCCGCACCATCTCCGTCTTCTTGTGCAGCTCGGTCTCTTCCTGCAGCCGCTCGGCTCGCTCGCTGGCGGCCTTCTCCACGATGGCCTGGATGCGATCCTCGAGCGTCCGTCTCCACTTCTGCTCGACCTCCTGCTGGTGGCGCTGCAGCTGGTCCCACTCGTCCATCGAGGCCTCGTACTCGTACTCCTTCCGCGTGCGCATGTAGAGGTCGTGCAGCTTGGCCTTCGCCTCGCCGAACTTCGTCTCGAATCGCTCGGTGGCGGCGGCGATGGCCTCGTCCTTCTGGGCGCGCAGCTCGGCTTCGACGCGGCTGCGCAGCTGGGCGGAGTGCTCGGCGAGCTAGCGGTGAGAGAGGACAGGGAAGAGGACCGCGAGGTCGAACTCGGCGCGCTGCTCTTGCAGGAGCTGGGCGAGGCGCAGGCCTTCCTCGATGGCGGATTGCTGGAGCTGGGACTGGAGCGAGTCGATCTGGGAGCGGAGCTCGGCGAGATGCGCGGCGTCGGTCTGCGCCTGCAGCTGCGAGGCCAGCGCGTGGAAGCGCGTCGCCACGGTCTGCTCGATCATCGAGATGATCGCCTCGTCCACACTGACAGAGGGGTCGCTGGGTCCAGTGGGCTCAGTGGGCTCAGTGGGCTCAGTGGGTTCAATGGGTTCGGAGGGCTTAGAAGGGACAGAGGGTTCCACTGATTCCGCTGATTCCGCTGATTCCACTGGTTCCACTGGTTCCACTGGTTCGCTGGGAGTGGGTTCAATGGGTTGGGCTTGCTCTTCGGGCTCTTCGGGCTCTTCGGGCTCTTCGGGCTCTTCGGGTTCTTCGGACTCTTCGGGTTTCTCCGTTTCCACAGATTCCTTGGGCTGCTCGAAGGGAGGCTCGGGGTGGATTTCCTCCGATTTCTGGACAGGAACCGCTTCCTCTTCTTTTACTTCCACTTCCTCCATTGCTAGTTTCTCCGTTTCCACGGTTTCCTCCTTTGCTTCGCCCACCTCCTCCTTTTCTTCCTTCACCTCTTCCACTGGCTTCGTCTCCTCCACTTCTTCCTCCTTCTCTCCCTCCATCAACTCCGTTTCCACCTTCTTAAACAACGCGAGCACATCATCCTCCAGGTCCTTCGAACTCATCTGAATCGAGAAGTTATCGCGCTCCTCGGCCTCCTGGCTCGCTTCTTTCGGCGCTGGCCATCCGAGCGGAATGTATTGACGAACGAATGAAACAGTGCGGGGATATTCGGTTTCGCAGCGCTCAAAAAAAGAAGGAGACATTCTACACACTGAAATAGCAAAGAGATCCCAGACTTCATTCCTGCGAGCAAAGCAACAGGAAGGCCGATAACAGTCGTTAAGGCAATCTTGGTTCCAGCGCCCATTTTGGCTTTCGCTGCTTTTGGCTTGGGAGGTGGCGTCTATTCATCCAGATTCGCCTAAAAACATACATTCACAGGCTGTGCAGGTTTTACATTTGTAGCGCTTGGAATCTATGCAATGTAATCAAAATCCCACTCAATCCAATTCAATAGCAGCAAGGACAAGTGAAAACAATACATACCTTCGTTTCATTCTTCCCGATTTGCTGTTCAACCTTTTTAGCCGCCTGTCCGTTCGATTCGAAGCGGCGAACGGCTTTGACAACGGATTTCGCTCCTTTGACATTCTGATGAATAATACCGAAAAGAGCAATCTCACTGTTAATTTGTTTAATTTTGATAACATTTGCACAAGATATTCAGACTATTGAAAAAAATGTATTGTTTCAAACAAATCGAACTATGAATACAACTCTGTGCTCAAACACGTTTTACATAAATTTAGAGCACAATAATGTAAAAATCATCGCTAATAAAGAAAAAAAGCAAAAGGGGTTTCAGAAAATTCTGGAATTCGGGATTTTCCCCATTTCCCCATATACTTCATTCCCATATTATCCGAAAGGTTAACATAGCAATGGAAGCAGTTGGCTATAAATTGACAAGAATACCCAGGCAACTGTTGCAAAAGCCCGCTTTGATCAACTCTTTTGGGAAGGGAGTAATCGGCGGTATAAATGGAATCAAAAATTTCAGTATGGGTACATCGATGACACTACAATCCTCCTTATCGCCGTTGCAGAGTCCGGGCCTTAATTCCTTTTCTACCATTCGGTATGCTTGTAATTTATGATTGACGGTCTAGAGGAATCGAGAATGCTCCCGAGTTTGTTCCTTCGTTCGAAAAGCCTCATCAACCTCCCAGGAAGCGAAGTGTGCACACCAATCCCTCAAACTTGCGAAGCAAGAAGGAGAGTCTCCTCAACGGAATCATCGCAAACAAGGGAAAGAGTAACGACGTTTCCTCCCAAGTGATGGAGCTTCTCTCTCTGCCCTACGAGCTGGATATCCGCGACTACACCCGCGTTCTGCAATCCTGCAACACATTTTCGCTGTCCTCCCTCGTGATGCAGGAAGTGAAGCGCCGCGGCCTGACCCCGGACATCATGCTCTACAACGTGTTCCTCAAGAAATGCGAAGAGTTCAAGAACAAGGACGAAGCGTTCGAGACCTACAAGACCATGATCGACTCGAACGTCACCCCGGATCGCCACACGATGTCGATCCTCATCCGCTCCTGCCTCGCCGTCGACAAGCCTTCCGAGGCCGAATCGCTTCTCAAGCGCATGCTTCTCCACGGCATCGATCTCAACAGCTACGTCTTCAACGTGGTGATCGACTACTACGCGCGCAAGGCGCTGCCCCTCGAGGCCTTCCGCATCCGCGAGAACATGGCGACCTACTCCATCAAGCCCGACGAATACACCATTTCCTCGCTCATGGCGGCCTGCTACCCCGTCGCTCCCTCCAAGCTCTACCTCCAGCAGCTCCTCCAGGACCTCGTGCAGGGCCCGCTGCCCGCGCGCGCGGTCTGCACGAACGCGCTGTTCTCGGGGATCGCGAAGGCGCCGCACCTGGAGAACCACTACAAGCTGCGCATCGCGGTGGACTTCCACGCGGAGCTCGAGCGCCGCAGCTACACCGTGGGGCAGCACGCCTACACCTCCCTCATGTCCTGCTGCGCCAAGGTGGGCGACGTGGCGCAGGCGCGGCGCTTCCTGGGGTCCATGCAGCGCGGCGGCGTGGAGCCGAACCGGTACATCCTGACCGCCTTCATCGCCGCCTGCTCCAAGGCCAAGGACTACCGCAGCGCCCTCACCATGTTCGACTACATGCGCAGCTGCCCCGACGCGCAGACCGACGCCGAGTCCAAGCGGCCCAACCGGTACACTTACGAGGCCCTGGTTCTGGCCGCGGGGAACGCGGGGGAACTGGCGGACGCCTTCGCGATCTTCCAGGACATGGTGGAGGACGGGTTCGAGCCCGATGCGTCGTCCTACGCCAAGCTGGTGCTCGCCTGCGGAATCTGCGGGGATCTGCAGAAGGGGCAGCACGTGATCGACGTCGTGGAACGGACGAAACTCCCCAAGACCTCGTTTTTCTACCATTCGATGATCGACTTGTATTCGCGGTGCGGACAGCTCGACAAGGCGGTGGCCGTGTTGGATTCGGTCCGAAACTCCCGCGATGTACAGGTGTCGCATTATCATTATGAACCGATTGTGAAACTCCTGGCGGAACGAGCGGCGTGGGAGGAGGTGGACGCGTTTTTGAAGGAATGGGGCGATGTGAGCTACTCGACTTATCTGTTTTTGATTACGGATTGTTATAAGAGAGGGTTGTGGGATCGGGTTTTGATGTATAAGAAGCGAATGGAGGATGCCGGACATCGACCGTATGCATCGCTTCTGCCGCTCATAGAAGATGCGGAGCAGAGAGTGGAGGACGCGAAGAATGGAACGAGTGCGGCGGGGAAGACGGAGCTGCTGCAATGGAGTGATTTGGACTTCGACTTGGATTTTGACATGGATTCGAACGATTTCATTTTCTAGATAGCTGTGGTATTTTTGTAGAATAGAGAGAGAGAGTGTTTGTGGGAACAAACTACCTTTGTGTTCTTGTTGAAGGTCACTAATTCACAAGCTCAGGTGTGAAAAGCTCGATATACAGTTCCGCAGCTGTTACGTTCGATGAGCTAGAGGCTAAGCGGCGGTACTAGAGGGAAAAGGGTGGGAGAATCGCGTACTTCTTGGATTATACTGGTAAAACACCAATTCTGCAGTCGACGTAAGCAGCCGACGACAGTTCCTGTCTTGCCAATCCCATCTCTAGCATGAAACAACTCCAAGGCAGATTACTTGCACATTAATAATACAGGGAAATTCTTAGGATTCTTGACGATCTCGAGTGCGCGCTTGACGGTGTCATCGCTGATTGGCTTCCAATCGTCTGGCAAGACTGGGTGGACGTCAAATAGTGATATCTACAAAATATATTTTGAAAAGCGAGGCAATATACCAATGTTATGGAGTGAGATTCTGCAAACTTCTCAATCTCATCTCCAACATCATTGTTTCCAACATAGACTATGTACTTCAATCCAATGGCTTCAATAAACGAAAAGTTTTCCTTTGAAAACCGATTTGACCGATACACTCCTGGAGAAACGCAGTCAAACAATTTGGGAGGAATCACGTTGTTGCCATTCCAAATCGTAGTTCTCGACAGCATTTACTGACACAGGGAGGAACCCTTGACACTTTATTTTTAAATTGCTCAAATGAACTACGAACATCCTGAACGATGTGTTTTCAGTATATAACATAGTTCCTTGTTCATTCTAGTCGGGAACATTCCGTATGAAGCACCTGAAGAAAAAGTGAGGGAGATTATGGAGTCGTTCGGTCACGTAGTGAAGCTAGAGTGCTGAAAAGCCGGAATAGTAACATGTAGCATCAAAAAGGATCCTAAAACCGGAAAGAATAAAGGAATTGGGTTTTGTGAATTTCTGGATCAGCAAACTGCGGAGCAAGCGATGAAGATGAATAATGAGAAAGAAATTGATGGAAGACCCCTTCGAATTGATTTCCCTGATGGAGGTAAACAAGGAAAGAAGGATTCTGTATGCATTGCATTTTGGATATCATCTAGACTACGAGAAGCTATTGTTCTTATATTACTCAGGCTGATGCTTACCAACTCCTTCGTCAAACAAAGAACATGATCAAAGAAGACCCTGCGAGGGCAAAAATGATTTTAGTGAACCATCCCAATATCACACGAGTCCTTGAAGAGTTGATCCGATTTAACAACATCAAGTAACTCCAGCTTGCAAAGCCAACTGTACAATCTGCCATTCTTTTTCTATCAACATATATCTATACCACGTTCAAATTGTTTTCTTTGTTGTTTGTCACAAACACAATCTATTTTACCTTCTTTGAATCCATTTCCTCTTCTTCTTCCTCTTCTTCTTCCTCCTCCTCTTCTTCCTCCTTTCGTTCTCCCCAAGTTCGCGCCTTGGCTCGTGTTAAAAACGGGCTGCTATCTATTTCTTCTTCTTCTTCCTCTTCCATTTCTTCCATTTCCTCCATGTCTTCCTCCTCGCCCACTGCTCCTTTGTATCTCCGTCTTCCTCCCCGTTCCTCTCTCTGTCTCTGCCCGTTCCTTTCTCTCTCTTCTTCCCCTTCTTCTTCTTCTTCGTCCTCGTCCTCCTCTTCGTCCCCCTTCGCGTTCCTCGCTTGTCTCAAATACTTCTCCGCGTACTTGCAGAACTCGCTGTCCAGCGCGCCCTCCGGTCTCTGCAGGTCGTGCGCCAGTCCCACGTACCAGAACAGCAGTTCGCTCGCCTCCTCGTCGTACTCCATGCGGAACAAGTGCAGCCGCGCGTCGCCCAGCACGCGCAGAGCGTTTCGCCGGTAGAGATCCCGCCGAATTCCGCCGCTGCGTCGCTCGTAGTTCCGCAGCGCCTAGAAAGGAGCGCGTCCGCGCGGCGTACGATGAGCTGGAGCCCGACGGGGTCGCTGAGGAGGGACTGGATCTGGCGAATGCAGCCGGCGACGACGCGGTCCATGGTGAAGAGGAAGTAGCCGTTGGTGCCGACGAGCTGGCGGCAGCGCTGCTCGAAGATGGGGTTGGTGATCTCTCCGCGCAGCAGCTGGATCAGCGTGTCCATGAGGTCGATGTTCCGCTCCAGCCCGGTGGGCAGCGCTTCTTCGCGAGCCGGGTCCACGGCGCGCTCCACGGCGTGGGCGATCATCCGCCGCTCCGTGTAGACGTCCTCGTGGCACAGCGTCGTGCTCCGCTCCAGACGCTCGTAGAGCAGCTCGTAGAGGCGGTAGAACACGTAGAGCGTGTTGCTCCCGTAGAGCACGTCGCGCGAAGCGGGCAGCGCGGGCTCTGCGATCAATCGGACCCTCCGAACCCACCATCCGACTCGATTTGCACGGGCGCCTCGTCGCCCAGTTCCTCCGAATCCTCCGCTTTTTTCACCGAAGCCGAAGCCGAAGCCGAAACCGAAGCGGAAGCCGAAGCGGAGCCTGCATCCACTCCAGACGCCGACGCCGACGCTGGAGCGAGCGTTTCGTCGGGCAGGTCCGTTTCGTCGGAGGAGGCGGGCGTTTCGGACTTGGGGTGTACGAGGATCTCTCCCCGCGGGATTTCGACCTGGCGGTCGGGGAGCGTGACGGTGTAGAGCTTGGACTCCGCGTCGAAGCGCGCGACGACGCCGACGCCCTGCGGCGTGTCCACGCGCGTGCCGACGGCGTACTGCACGCCGCTGTTCTCCTGCCGCTCAGCCGGGCCGCCAGCGCGTACGATCTCCGCGGACGCGATGAAGTTGGGCGTGAGGCGGAAGAAGGAAATCACCAGGTCCTGCAGCAGCGCGTGGAAGCGTTTCTGCACGTCACGGGCGTTTCCCAGACCCACCATCTCCCCGCGCGCGAACTGCCGCTTCCCCGCGACCAGGAGCAGGCGAAGCACCTGCTTGTGGACCACGCGGTTGGCGAAGGCGAAGCGGAACTGCGGGTCTCCCTGGTCGAATCGTCCCTTGGCGTGGGGATGGTCGGCGGCGTGCTTGGCGGCGAGGTCCTTGATGGTGTCGATGAGCACCTTCGTGGTGATCTCCTTCTTGTCCGTCTGCCGGAAGTAGAAGCTGCGGTGGTCCAGCGACAAGTAGTAGTTCTGCTTCTGGATCTCGCGGCAGCGCTACGCTCCTCAGGCCTCCCCATCGCTACCTCGTTCATCAGCACTTTCTCCCCCATCCACTCCTTCTCCTTCGCCTCCAGTCGCTCCAGGATCCGCGGGATGCAGTCCCGCGGGTTCAGGAACAGCAGCTTCACCACTTCCTGGTCCATGCCGTTGTGCGCGTACACGCGTCGGATCGCGGCCAGCTGGATGGCGGACAGCGCGTCGTCCCGCAGCCGATAGGCGTCCTTCTGCGTCTCCTGCACGGCCTCCAGCTCGCTGCTCAGCAAGTGCAGCTGCGCGATGGCCGACCGCGTGGTCTCCAGAATCACGTCCACCTCGAATCGGTCGTCCTCGCAGCGGAACAGCGCCTCCTCGTACTGGTTCCGACGCATGTGCTACGCGTTACCCGCGGTTCGGAGCCCCACGATGTACGAGAGGTCCTCCGAGCCCGTCGTCTGCGACACCAGGTTGTCGTTCAGCACCAGGCTGTCCGCGTACGATCGCTGCGACCCCACGCGCCGCGGGATCTGCGGCGGGAGCTCGTGGTAGGAGGGCGTGGGGCCCTTGCAGGCGTGGATCTGCTCCCAGGAGAGCGGCAGCGAGGGATGGCTCATCTACAGGCGACGCGCGCTGCCGCGACCCACCTCGTCCTCGCGGATGCCCTTCTGCGCCAGGTAGTTCCGCAGGTGCGACACCACCGGGTGCCGGATGTGCAGCAGGTCCGTCACCGCCGAGAACAGCTCGCTGAGAGGCAGGATCCCGCGGTTATAGAGGTCGAGGAGCTTCAGGAATTGCTCGTAGACGTCGTGGGAGGAGATGTCGCGACGCACCTGCTCGAAGAAGCGTCGCTCCGCGAAGGGCAGCGCGTCGGGTGCCGCGGGGCGAAGCGGAGTCTTGGCGGGCGCCGCGGCGGCGTTCGAACTCGAAGCGGAGCTCGGAAAAGGAGAAACCAGCGCGGACTGCGGCTGCGGCTGGGGGTGCGGCTGGGGATGGAGGTGCGGCTGGGAGGGGAGAGGGAGCTGGACGGGGGGCTGGAGTTGCTGGGGAGAGGAAAGAGGGACGGGGTACTGGAGGGCGGAAGGATAGTAGGAAAGATCGACGGGAGATATGGGGGGAAAAGAGTCGACGAAGGGATAATAATTGGGATAGTAGTAGTAATCGTAGGGCTGAGGGGGGCGGTAGGATGGGTTCAGGAGATAAGAGTCGCGAGGCTGGTTCAGAATCTGTAGCAAGTAAAAGAACTGCTGAATTAAGTCATCGTGGCCTTGGAACAGCCCAACCACCTGGTCTTGATGTGGATATGATAAAAAAATACCTCTTTCATTGCACTATCATAATTCTTCCTGTTGTAGTAAAGATCCTGAATGATAGACGCAAATTGCTTTGGAATATCGGTGTTTGGAAATCGTTGATTCACAAGATTTAGATAGCTTGATATGTATTGTATGTTACACTGATTAGATCTACAACTCAGCGCTTTTTATAGACAACACAAGTTCATATTGTATGGATCGGTTGGAGGTCGTACAGAGGAATGGACAGTTTCAGACGGAGAGATGATCGACTCAAACCGCTCCAGTAGGTCCTTGTCGTTAACGAACAGCTGTCGTATTTGTTGCATGACCTTAGCTCTTTCGCCGTCTAAACATTGAGGTATTGTAGGGAAAGTACCTCTCTGGTATCTTAGAGAGTCGACCAGCTTCAAAAATTCCGAATGCTTCTGTCCTTTGTTTGAAAAGCGTTTCTTTATCTATTGTTCATTTGGTGAGCGTCAACGAGCACCTACATCTCCTAATAGTTGTACTACATCCCTGCTCTCATCATAATTCATTATTGAGAAAAAGTTTAAGAAACAGTAAGGAGTTATGTTTTATCCAGATATTATAGAATACAAACAAGCAAACAAACAAACAAACTATTTCAATAGACGCTGTTCTGAATATTACCGGCATATAACGCATTTGTACACAAAAGATCCTCAACAAAAAGAAAGTCTCCCAAAGTCGAGATTTCCAAAGCTGGTATCACGAAACGAAAGGTCCACCATAGAAAGCAATATCTACCACTTCTACTATCGACTTCTCTAGATGAGAGTGGCTGATCAGCGAAATTCATTCTCTGTTTCGATAAAAGGAGAGTGAAACATATCACTATTAGTCTCTATCATAGGCGAAGCGTTCCCAAATCTACACATGGAAAGAAATGAGTCAATTCAGTATTTCAGATGTGAGAATTTGGATGTGTGGTAGTATAGAAGTGTTGTAGCAATGTATGATATTATATTTGTGTGTGTTCCATCGTGTTGCATTGTGTTGATAAGAAGAAAAGTAGTGGAGTCAATCACTCTCTTTCTTTTGTGAATCCAATAAAGTCCTTTCCTTTCCTTTCTTCCACCCCTCTCCTCAAGTGTATTCAAACAAAGAAAACAACGCGATACTAAATTACATGCATATTGTCTGCAGAAACCCACCAGGCTCACTTAATCCACTTCTTCAATATGAGGACCGTCATCCTCCTCCGCAGGCTTGTAAGAAGAGCCCATGCCGCCAGTAGGCATACCTCCCGTGGGCATGCCACCGGGCATGCCACCGGGCATACCTCCAGGCATACCGCCAGCGCCAGCACCAGCCATCTTCGAGAAGATGGGCATGATGACGTTCTCCAGCTCCTTCTGCTTCTCCTCGTACTCCTCCTTCTCCGCATTGGGATGATCGTCGATCCAGGCCGAAGCCTCGTCGAGCTTCTTCTCGATCTCCTTCTTGTCCGCCTCCGCGAGCTTTCCGGCGATCGACTCATCGCGCAGCGAGTTGCGCACAGAGAACGTGTAGTTCTCCAGCTGGTTCTTGGCCTCGATACGGGACTTGTTGGCCTCGTCCTCCGCCTTGAACTTCTCGGCCTCCTGCACCATTCTCTCGATCTCGTCCGCGCTCAGACGGCCCTTCTCGTTCTTGATGGTGATCTTGTTCTCCTTTCCGGTGGACTTCTCCACGGCGGACACGTTCAGAATACCATCGGCATCGATATCGAAGGTCACCTCGATCTGAGGCACTCCGCGAGGCATCGGTGGGATTCCGTCCAGGTGGAACTTGCCCAGCAGGTTGTTGTCCTTCGTCATCGTTCGCTCTCCCTCGAACACCTGGATCAGCACGCCCGGCTGGTTATCGCTGTAGGTCGAGAAGATCTGCGACTTCTTCGTGGGAATGGTGGTGTTACGGGGAATCAGCACCGTCATCACGCCTCCGGCCGTCTCCAGACCCAGAGACAGAGGAGCCACATCCAGCAGCAGCAGGTCGTCCAGCTTGCTGCCCTGGCCCTTGCCGCTCAGCACGGCCGCCTGCACGGTCGCTCCGTAAGCCACAGCCTCATCGGGGTTGATGCTCTGGCAAAGCTCCTTGCCGTTGAAGAACTCCTGCAGCATCTTCTGCACCTTGGGAATACGCGAGGATCCTCCCACCAGCACCACCTCGTCCACCTGGCTCTTCGACAGCTTCGCGTCGCGCAGCACCTTCTCCACAGGAGTGATCGTCTTGCGGAAGAAGTCCATGTTCATCTCCTCGAAACGAGCACGCGTGATCTGGCTGTTGAAGTCGATTCCCTCGAACAGAGAATCGATCTCAATGCTAGCCTGCGTGCTGCTAGACAGAGTGCGCTTAGCACGCTCGCAAGCAGTACGCAGACGACGCAGAGCACGCTGCGAGGTCGAAATGTCCTTGTGGAACTTGCGCTTGAACTCCGTCATGAAGTACTCCACCATGCGGTTATCGAAATCCTCACCTCCCAAGTGAGTATCTCCAGCAGTCGCCTTCACCTCGAAAATTCCGTCCTCGATCGACAGCAGCGACACATCGAAGGTACCACCACCCAGATCGAAAATCAGAATGTTCTTCTCACCTCCCTTCTGGTCCAGACCGTAAGCAATAGCAGCGGCAGTGGGCTCGTTGATAATACGCATCACGTTCAGTCCAGCAATCGTTCCAGCATCCTTCGTAGCCTGACGCTGCGAATCGTTGAAGTAGGCAGGCACAGTAATCACAGCATTCTTCACCTCCTTGCCCAAATAAGACTCAGCAATCTGCTTCATCTTCGTCAGCACCATCGAAGAAATCTCCTCAGGAGAGAACTGCTTTCTCTCGCCCTTGTACTCCACCTCGATCACAGGCTTGCCCTCAGGACCTCTCTTCAGAGTGAAAGGCCAGTGCTTCATATCGCTCTGAACAGAGGCGTCGTCGAACTTACGACCAATCAGACGCTTCGCGTCGAACACAGTGTTGGTAGGGTTCATAGCCACCTGGTTCTTAGCAGCATCACCAATCAGACGCTCTGTATCAGTGAAAGCCACATAGGAAGGAGTGGTTCTCTGACCCTGGTCGTTGGCAATAATCTCCACCTTGTCGTTTTGCCAAACACCCACACAAGAATAGGTTGTACCCAAATCAATACCAACAGATTCACCAGTAAAAGTCTTGCTCATTCTTATTTGTACTAAGTTTTAAACCAAGTATAAAAAATTAATGACTAAACTAAATCCGAACGCTGCTTTTCCAAATCCTTCTAGAACCTTTCCAACTATTGGCTTTTCATTCCTTCTAGATTCTTCTATTCCCTCGAGCTATTTTGTCCAATTGCACCAATTTAGTGCCCTTCACGAACGCAATCCATTTCCTTCAAAATGGAAACGGTTCGGACAACCGGTTTTCATCAACTCAGTTTAGTCGTGGATACATCAAACAATAGAGTGGTGGAGTCGTGGAAAGCGGATTTGTATACCTTAAATCGCCGAAAATACACACCTCAGAATAATGGCGAATAACTGGCACATTTTTCTATCTTAATTTTATTCCAGACATTGAGCGTTCTCCAAAACGTTCGAAAAAATAGAAAATGGCCGAAATATGGAGTCAACCGTCCAGTTAGTATGTTTCATATTTGATTATCTATGCCCTTCGCCTTTGAATAATGTGGAATGGTGAAAATAGGTGTATTAGGTCATGTGGTACTGTTTGCGGTAAGCATGAGAATTTCGGAAATTATAACAGATAGAAGTCTTTGTACAGTGAAGTGGGATATGCACTTTGACATGGGGCACGTTGCGGGGCATTCTCGTGGTGAAAATGGTATGGATTTCTGACCTGACCATTTCCTTCTTTTTATGAATCTATTTAACGATACTTCAGATTCACTCTTCAAAGTCTTTTCAAACTATGCAGCGATTCTAGGAATAGAGGAAGTATTTTCACTACTCAGAGCAGTGAGCGTGTGACTGAGTGAACATAGCGGACGATAGATTGCTGGCCGTCGAGGTTCAAGAGGGGATTGAGACGTAGTGTGTGGCGTTAGAGAAGGATCGACGCGAGTATGTGGAAGTGTACGAACTGCGCCAAGAAGGAATCCGCTATGCTTGCGCCGTGGCCACGCACGAGCTGGAATACCACCGAACAAAGATCAATGCGCTGCGAATCTCGCCGGACGATCACTACATCGCTGTGGGCGACGCAGGTCGCGAAATCAAAGTGTGGGAGGTCGGGAGAGAGGAGCCCGTGATCACGCGCAAATGGCTGGCTCATCAGAGCACGGTGACGACGATCAGTTGGTCTCCGGAGGGAGATCGACTTGTCTCAGGATCGGTGGATGGACGCATCGTTGTGTGGAACATGAACGCGCCGAGAGAAATCCACGAACGACCCGGCCAACACCCGGAAGGCGTGTTCTGCGTGGAATGGACCGACAACAATGTGGTGTATTCGTGCGGAGATGATGCCTGCATCCGTGAAACACAACTGGTGATGTGGAATGTTTGTTTCAAAGATAATGTGACACTAATTGTAATCAGTAGTAGAAGCTGGATTCAATTCAATGACATACAATTGATCTATAAAGAACCACAAAAGTGTTCATGAATCGATTGATTAAGAGATTGCCCTCAACACAAACGCTTCTCCCCTTCTTTCCACTCTTCCAACAAACAAACAGAACTAATCATCTCGCGCTTTTTTCCATATACCAACCATTCATTTTCCTTTTTTTCTTTTCTTCGGCTCGGGACCTCTCGCTCTTTACAGCGGGATGTTTCCGTGCTTTCTCCAAGGATTGGTCATCTTCTTGGTCTGGAGGATCTCGAGGTCCTCGCAGAGTCTTCTTCGGGTCTCGGTGGGCTCGATGATGTCGTCGATGAATCCTCTCTGGGCGGCCATGAGCGGGTTGGCGAAGTTGTAGGCGTACTCGGCCTTGTTCTTCTGGAGATCCTTTCCTCGGAAAATGATCTTGACGGCTCCCTCGGCTCCCATGACGGCGATCTCTCCGTTGGGCCACGAGTAGTTGCTGTCTCCGCGCAGATGCTTCGAGGACATCACGCAGTACGCGCCTCCGTAGCTCTTGCGGGTGATGACGGTGACCTTGGGCACGGTCGCCTCCGCGTAGGCGTAGATCAGCTTGGCTCCCTCGCGGATGATTCCTCGGTGCTCCTGGTTCACGCCGGGCAGGAAGCCGGGCACGTCCACGAACGTCACCAGCGGGATGTTGAACGCGTCGCAGAAGCGCACGAACCGCGCGCCCTTCACCGAGGCGTTGATGTCCAGGCAGCCCGCCAGCTCCAGCGGCTGGTTCGCCACCACGCCCACCGTGCGGCCCTCCATGCGGGCGAAGCCCACCACGATGTTCTTCGCGAAGTCGGGCGACGTCTCGAAGAACTCCTGCTCGTCCACCACCAGCTTCACCAGCTTCTTCATGTCGTACGGCATGTTCGCGTCCTGCGGCACGATGTTCGCCAGCGCCGGCTCCGCGCGGCTCCGCGGGTCCGTGCACACGCGGCTCGGAACGCCGTCGCGGTTGTTCAGAGGCAGGTAGTCGTAGAACGTACGCATCGCGCGAAGCATCTCCACGTCGTTGTCGAACGCGCCCTGCGCCACGCCAGACTTCTTCGTGTGGATCGCAGCGCCGCCCAGCTCCTCCTGCGTCACTTCCTCCTGCGTCACCGTCTTCACCACGTCCGGACCCGTGATGAACATGTACGACGTGTCGCGCACCATGAAGATGAAATCCGTGATCGCAGGAGAGTACACAGCGCCTCCAGCGCACGGACCCATGATCAGAGAGATCTGCGGAATCACGCCCGACGACAGAGTGTTCCGCTTGAAGATCTCCGAGTAGCCAGCAAGAGAGTCGCAGCCCTCCTGGATACGAGCACCGCCGGAGTCGTTCAGACCGATCACCGGAGCACCCACGTCCATGGCCTTGTCCATCACCTTGCAGATCTTCTCAGCGTTCGTGCCAGACAGAGAACCTCCCAGCACAGTGAAGTCCTGAGCGAACAGGAACACCAGACGACCGTTGATCGTTCCGTGACCCGTCACAACACCATCGCCAGGGTAGTTCTGCTTCTCCATACCGAAATGCACGCAGCGGTGCGCCTTCAGCTGGTCGTACTCGCGGAACGAACCCTTATCCACCAGCAGCTCGATACGCTCGCGAGCAGTCAGCTTGCCACGCTTGTGCTGAGAATCAATGCGCTTCTCGCCTCCACCAATAAGGGCGCTGTGGCGAGCTTCAGCAAGTCTTTCAGTGAAAGGCTTCGTTAAATCAACAGCTCCGGCGAAACTGCGCTACACCATCACACTCACAGATTCAAAATCGTACAGCAAGAGTCACAGCACGCTTCGAAATCATAGAAGGAACAGATGCGAGCATTCTTTGGGAAAACCTAGAATGGGAGAATAATGGAGAAACGAGGGAAACTCGTATCAGTTGTCACAACAAACAATAAACAACGGATATAAAACTAGCAAATGGACGAAGTAGTCATGCTTATTCATGATGAACCTCTCTGCAAATGTCGTCATAATACATTTTCCTAACAAGCTTGTTTCTACACTTAACGACTCTTCCCAGTATTACTTGTGAACCCCTGAAATGATTTCCACTTCGCAGTAGTCTTCTTCCCTCAAGAGTTTCCTCAGTCTCACGTGTTCTCCCAAGAGAGGTCCGTTTACCACAATTGCTACACCTCCCTCTCTTGGAGTCGTAGTCTGCAACTCGTCCTTTCCGTCACACCCACAATCCACAACTACCTGGTCAATTTTGATCATCATGTTGCTATCGAGGAGTTTCACTTTTGCAGTGAACTCATCGACGAGATCTATAATTTCCGCTTTCTTTTTATATACTCTATATGACAAAACAGCGCCATCCCCACTTTCCATTAGCGAGTTTTTCGTTTAGAATCTTCACTTCCAGACCTTTTCGAATCCAGTTTTCTTTTCTCTGCTCCTTCAGCGTATAAACGAACTCGTTCGCCGAATCTCCACTGTCCAGCCTCGCTCGCTTGCTCTCAAAGGCCTCCGCAGAGCGATTCGCCGACGTTTTCTCCGACGATTCCTCGACACTGCTCTGTTTTCCTTCGAAAATGTCTTGAATAACTTCAGCCTTCTCTCCTTCTCTTGCTTCAGCCTTCTCTCCTTCCTTCTCTCCCTCCTTCTCTCCTTCTTTGGCTCCCAGAAGTCTCTCGAAATCGACGGTTTTATCCAGCTTCTCTTCCACGGGCTCTTCCTGCTTCGTTTCCAAGTCAAACGAAGGAATGATCACTCCGGACGACAGATCAACGTCGTCTGCTTGGGTGAAGTGTCTGGGAATGAGAGATGACCACAGAACGTACAGCTTGCTCTCGTCGAGAGTCTTCTCCATTCTCTCTTTTTCTTCTTCGAAATGCTTGAAGGTGCGGTCTTGGACGTCTTGATTCGCTCGAGCTCGGTCCAGCTCGCGCTGTTTTCGCATTCTTTCCTTTTCGTCTCTCTGGATATAGGTGATGTACCAGCCCTAAACGCTAATTCGGTTTCATCCAATGCTAACCCGTTCGGATTCCTCAATTTCGCAGATTCCATTACTCGCCAGTGTCTGAACAAATCCTGAGAGAGACGTCCAGCACGTTCCGTTCATGTGAACGTGGTTTTTGTCAGCAATATATTCATTGTATCTTTATTTAAATTCTATAAACGGCAAATACACTGTATTCGCGAAAACACGCTTGTTCGGATATCGAGTTCGTAAAATACTAACAAAGCCTCTTTCGAACTACATAGCAAAGTCACTAAAGAGTAGTACTGCACGCGAGTTCTGCCCAATGATCTTTCCAGAGTTTTGGGCAAACAACTTCATGTTTCGTAAGTGCGATTCCGATGCCAGATGACACTTCATTCCGTTTGCATCTCTGCATTGTTTTTGACACATCTGGCAGTACCATCTCAACTTCTGCAAGCCTTTGGACTATATTTAACTGATTCTCCTTGTAATAACCTTCATCCACTTGGCTACAGCCTTAGGAGACGATAAATCGGGCATAGAAAAAATCTCTCAAAGTAAAATTGATTTAACTGCAACAAATTAAAATATTTCAAACTCTTGTGCTAAACACTTTCAATTTCCAAGACTGCAGATATGTAAAACAAACACACTATAGTAGAAATATGCTCACCTCTAACAAACTCCTTACAGCAAAGGACGGCTTTCACCATTACCCTTCCGGACGCAACAAACGATCAATAAAACGATCACCTCCAAAGCCGTAACGCCACCCGCTCCAATGATGATATACAGTCCATAATTCGTCATAGCCTTCTTGGTAATTCCAAAACAGTTAGAGGCGTCATCTCTCTCACTGCATCCTCGCGTAATGCTGCTCGCTGAAATGAAGGGATCCTGGTAGTAGCGAACTTGGAACTTGAGCGTGGAATGCTCGCCCGCTTCGTAGTACAGCGGCTCCCAGGAGTTCGAGAACTCGCAGCCAATCTCTCCCTCATTCATATAGAGCGACCAAGCAGGAGGATTATCCAAAACGAAGGTAGTCTCGTTGTCATGAACTCGGAAGCAAATCCGGGAAAGAGTGCCCTGGGTCGAAGAAGTTGCAATGGTGTCGTTCATCACAACATTGGCATCGTGAACCAATTTGAGAGACAGCTTGCTCTCACCTTTAGGAACTGGCACTTCAACTTCAAAGTAGACTACGTCGCAACTAACACAGCCACCATCTGGGTCGCCCTCGAGATTACATTTGTCACCGGCAGGATGAATTCCATCTGGTTTTACAACAATCTCCTCCAAGGGATAGTCGTCGTCGTTTACGTAAAGTGTAAAGTTGTTTCCCTCGAACAGCTCTTTTCCATTCTTGAGCCAGGAGTTTGCACGGTTGTTGAATCTACAAAGTCAACGAACTGACAGATTAAGACTCGGTGATATCGCTGGTTCGTCTGTTCGGAGAGAAATAAAGAGCTGTGCCAATCACCAGGCAAAAAGGGAAGAGCCACAAAACAAAACAAAGTATGCAGCCACACAAAGAGCGATTCTTCTTTTGGTCATCCTCTATAGAAGTCGATATAATACTGGACATGATACTGCAAGATTATGTAAAGAACATAGATCAAGACAACTTTCGTGAGGATGCTCAAGTCTCGTAAATCAATTCCGTTTTCAGGACTGTATAGTGCAGTGGCTAACACGCTCGCCTGACACGCGAGAGATCCCGAGTTCGAGCCTCGGTATAGTCATTTTTCCACTTTTATTCACATTTTCCACTCAAGTTTTTTGAGCTTTTTCTGTGAATCGATGTTGAGCGCACTTCTGATGCCTGTGGTGTTTTTGTTCTCTGGTGTACTTGATACACTTTGCACCCAGCAACTTGTGTACCAGGGTGCTTCTGGTAGCTTTGTTACGCTTGCTTTACTCTAGATATGCGTTCTATGTTTAGCATTTTTTCGTACTATTTTGCACAAGCGTTAATTGGCATAACACCTATTAAGTTCAGTGATGAAGTGTATTTTGTATGGGAAAGGAGTCATGAGTAGTGGTGTTATCACAGTCGTCGATTTAGAAAGTTCAGGTTCATTAGAGAACGAAGTAGATAAGCATATTCAAGTAGCGAGTATGAAATATGGAAAAGACGGTGATAATACATAGAAAATATGAAAAAGTTGAAAATGCTCTATGTGTTATCAGCCCTTCTGGACATTGCAGGATACGTGATTCGAACAATTGGGTAACTGCCACACACTATTCATTGAAAAATAGAATGGTGTATTGTGGGAGCGGTCTTTTCCAAGTGGCATTCAGTTCGGTGGCCATTTTCAGTGCGATTTATTCTCATTTTCTTTTGAAAACCTACATTTCCAACATGCAATGGCTCGGTATTTTAGTTGTCACTTTTGGTCTCTGCATCTCTCCTCTCTCGGGAAGCACTGTTACAGGCTCTCCCTACATCGGCATTTGCTTAACTCTCTTAGGAGCCCAATTCTACGCGTTGAGCTACATCGTGAATGAAATGATCTTAGTCCGTGTTTCAATCCTCTCTCTCACTCACAGCGAATCCCCGGCAATAAAGGAAGCAAAGAAATCTGCAAGAACGTGGGGCTGCTTAATACCTTCTTGTGTCTTCTCGTGATTCTGTTGGACACAAGTGGATTGCGTCCCTTCTTTCACTCACTTCTAGTTCCCAATCGCGAGCAACTCGTTTTTTCTCCTCTCCGAGCGCGCCACGCCACGCTCCAAGTAGTTTTTGCGCCTTCTCTCTCAGCTAGGAAGTGCTGATCTCCACTGCTGTGTATATTGGGTCCCATACGCTGCACTCCTATGCTCTGTATTCGGTGCAGGGAATTCTGGGAGCGATTTGGACGGGGTTGTTGCAGTGTATTCGGGCGTGCATTGTGTTCATCGTATCCAGCTATCTTTATTGCTCGTAGAGGTCGGGAGAGTGTTTGATTTAGGGAGGATCCGAACCAGTGCTTGACTTACAGCAAGATTGTGGCGACCATTATCGTTACTACTGGAATTATCATTTTTACAATGGGGAAACAGAGAGTTGCGAGCCACTTACTTTCCGATAGTGGAACGGAGAATCAATGGTTTGTTTGTTGGACAATGAGCACTTTTTGGTTCACTTTTACATTTAGTGATGATAGTTGAGTTTCGTGTCCCGTTACCCTTTTGTTTGGATAACCCCATGATTGGTTACCGATATATGAACTTGAAAGCTTGCGAAAGTGCTACTGGAGGTGGCGAAGGAGTAGAATGGCTCGTTGAAGAGAAGTATTTTAATAATTCATGTATTTATATAGTTATGACAATACTGATGGTCATCTTGTGTGCGATATTGATGGGTTTTCGATTCCCCGAAACAAGGGAGTTTACACGCTTAAGCAGTAATTGAATATTGCGAGTTTTGATGTAGTTATTTGATCACCTCTAAATTACCTTCCTGGTTAGTAAAATTACTTCCTTCCGGTATTTCATTTTTATCTCGATATTTATCTCATTCCTAGACTCGATATTCTTGGAAGAGAAAGCTTGGATTTCCTCGGAGTACCGCTTTGCCATCATCACATTCGGATGTATTAGCAAAAAGAGGTTTCAAATCGTTTTGGAGATGAAATACGTGAATCAAGACCGAGTAGTGTATGCGATTTCTTTATACTGTGAAGGGAACCATTGAGAACATCTTCAATTTATCGGAAGAGCAGCTGAAGTCTAGAACCGTGCAGCATTATGATGTATGTGATGCTTATAAGTCAGAAATCATACCGGATAATGAGGTTTTTAAATACACTTTTTATTTCCAATCTTTAGAATATTTGCAAGTTCTCTTCCCAGCACATTAGTGGATCTCCTCTTAGTCCTGGCTGGTGGAGAAATCGACGTTTTCTTTTCTTTCATTGCTTTTAGTTCTTAGCTCTCAATACCATGTGCTGCCAATACTGGCTTCTTCATATTAAGTAGTCGAAACGATTGAGTAGTAACTAGTTTTCACTTTTTTGGGCTCCAACAACTTGGTGAAACCCTTATTTTTCGAAATCAGTGTTACATGAATCGGTAGTATCGGATCCAGCGATTAATATAAGACAAACCGAGAGACAGATGCTCACTATGATCGATTCGTGGATTCATTTGTCGGAAGAAGACATCTACCGACTGGAGCTCGAAGGCATGGACGAGTTGAAGAATAAGATGAAGTCATCTGAGCGCTCCATGGCATACACTTCTGGAATATAGTAGTTTGTTTGTTGTCAAAGTTTCTCTTATCAATGGTTGAAGAAGAGAGTCCAAAGGCGAGTAAACAAGACGAGAACGCTTCCGACTCCCAAGAAGATTCAAACAAAGAGAAGAGTGTGGATGTGTCTGTGGAAACGGAATGTAACACTCCTAAAAGAGAAACGGCGCCGCTAAAACGAACCAGAGGTGAATCATCGGTGACTATTGTTGATTTGGTGAAATCCCCAAAAAGACGGAAGCAATCCATTGGAAGTACTCCGTTTTCTCGTAATTAGTATTTTGGCAATAAGATATAGCTTCGAGAACTCCCATTAACGGAAGTGTGCTGGATATGCAAATTGGAAAGCGTCCAGCGAATTCCCCTCTCCCGTCACCTAAGCCGATCGCTTTAGTCACTCCCCCTCAATCCCCGTTGCGGCGTTTAGTGAAACGAGCCAACGATCTGATTCAAAATACGAATTCGTGCGAAATTCTCTCTTCTCCAGGCCATTCCAAGAGTGTTAGTACTGCTAGTCTGACCTCTCCACTGAAACCTATGTTATCATCTTCAAATTCTCGCACCATGATTGTCTGACTCTAAGAAATGCATAAGGATTAGGATTTTGTTAAAACAGGAAACTTAGTAACGAGTTTCTCAGAACAGCTGCTTCACCCAGAGTCATCTCCAAGTCCTACAAAAGGTCGTGTTCTTTTTCCAGATTAGAGAGTGTTTGTTTCAATTAAGGGGTCGCCTACTCATTGGGTTGAACCCATTTTGTAACAAGTGTTATGATAGTTTCCCAGGGTTCATTTGCTTGGAGAGCTCGTAGTGTACAGGAAGAATTATCAAGTTTTGCGTATATTTGTAAGAGACATCAAATAGAGAAAAAGTGATTTAAGACTATTACCAATAGTTTTAGACAGTCAAGTGAATGAAATCACCTGCACTTCTAGTTTCTTTGCAATCCTGGTGGATATGATGTGCTCATTTGAAATTTGTTCTTACAATGAAAGACGTATTCCTTTTTAATTACTTTCATGGGATAACCCATTCCAACGTCCAGATCGATTTATATAAAATATGTATACAATATATATTGAATGATCTCTCAACAGTGATAATGGAGTGAATGTTCTTCAGATATAATGACAGAACGTTCTTTCGATGCAGGCTCTCATATCCGATACTATTGAAACTTCAACAAAGATTAGAAATACAGAATTGAAAGTTATGTGTCAAATACTCAATGGTCATTTTTTCATATTTACAATGAACAACAATTTTGAAAGTACATATTATTATGCAGCTTACTAATATAGGTGAAACAGAGCTAATTAATGAATTAGAAGAATTGAGAAAAGAAGGATCGCAGGTTACTGGTTTGACGATACCATCGAGCAGCTATAACAGCCTGAATACAGTTATCATAATCCATTTCGACATGCTGCAAACTATTGTGATCGGGAATGATTCTTTCGGATCCGTGAAAACCTTCAAAATCGATGGATTGAATCGATTGAAAACTATCAGAATCGGAATCAATTCATTTACCAAGATCAAGAATTGGTATGGCAATGATGAGTCAAAGTCATTTCACATATTGAATTGTGAATCATTGGAATCCATTCAAATCGGTGAATATAGTTTCAGTGATTTTGCTGGCGACTTTGAATTGAAAAATCTACCCCGCTTACAAGATATCAAAATTGGGTCATTAGGAGGTACATCAAATAATTTCTATGGATGTTCCTTTGTGATACAAGGTATTAATCTGCTATTGCATATTGAAATTGTTTAGATCTACCAAATTTACAATCTATTTTTTTAGGCAGATTTGTGTTCTGTGAATCCTTATCAACTATAATTGAGAGTATCAGATGATCTGTAAAAAATGATTGCTATAGATCTTCCATCATTAAAATCCATTCATCTAGGAAAGTATGCACTTTTTGGAAGAGAAAGAGATGATGATTCATGTTCCTTGACAATGCGAAGTACGCGTGAAATGATTCGAAATGATTGAATTAACACGTAGATCTTCCAAATCTGATAGAAATTACTAATCATAGAAGAGGAACCAACTTTGTTCATCCTCGCTCATTATTACTCGAAGGTAGTTAAAGAAAATAAATATTGATTCCATGTAGATATTCCTAATCTTGAAAATGTGACACTATCTGATTCATTCAAATATGTTACAACAGCGGTTGTATATAGTATTTTTTTGGTTCCATCTCCGAATCTAGATGTTTCTGAAATGCTCTTTCCAGAAGTCAACTATTTCTATTTCATTCAATCAATGGATTCTTCTATATCCTCAATTCACATTCCCAACTGGACTTGTAATGATATCAATTATACAGTATTTGATTTCTCGCGGTTTACTCTTGTGGAATCTATCGAAATCGACAATGATTGTTTTGGATGCGTGCAAACATTCCAAATCGATGGATTGAATCGATTGAAAACTATTAAAATCGGAAACAATTCGTTTACCAAGAAAAAGAATGATTGGGGAAATGACACATCGAAATCAGTCCACATTTTGAATTGTGAATCATTAGAATCGATTGAAATTGGTGAGTATAGTTTCAGTGATTTTGCTGGGGAATTTGAATTGAAGAATCTACCACAATTACAGTCGATTCAAATTGGTACAATCGAGAGTGATTCGCTCAATTTTTGCTATAGTTCGTTTATGATTCGAGGTATTGATACGCTATTAAACATGGATAATAACTAGATCTTCCAAATTTACAATCCATTACATTAGGTGATGGTGCATTCTCTTGTTCCCTATCAACAATAATCGAAAGTATTGAATGAATTCGAATGAAATGATTATTATAGATCTTCCATCATTACAATCCATTCAACTAGGAAACAGTGCACTTCGTGGAAAAAAAGATGCATCATGCTCACTCATAATGCGAAGTAGGCGTGAAATGATTCCAGATAATTGAATTAATACGTAGATCTTCCAAATCTAACATCTATAATTAATTCTGAAGGCAATAGTTTTGTGAATCATCGTTCATTGACATTTGAAAGTAATTTGAAGTAATGGGTCATTTGATGATATTTAGATATTCCAAATATTCAAATCATTGATCTTCCTGATTTATTCTCAAATGTTCAGTCGAAGTCGATATCGAGTTATTTTTTGTGTGACATGGTTATTTTCATAGATGTTAGTACTCAATTGAAAAATGTAATTCCACTATTAATAAACGATCTCCGTTATATTGACAAGCAGATAGAGTCAATAATCATTCCGAATAATAGCTGTAATAGTTCTGAACAAACAATAATAAATTTCAATGGATTTTTACTAGTAAAATCCATTGAAATTGGAGATAATTGTTTTGGATCAGTCAGTACTTTCAGAATCGACAGATTGAGTCAATTAAGAAGTCTAAAAATAGGAAAAAACTCGTTTACTCAGAAAAAGAATTGGTATGGAAATGTCAAAACGAAGTCATATTACATACTAAACTGTTCATCATTGGAATCGATTGAAATAGGTCAGTATAGTTTCAGTGATTATGCTGGAGACTTTAAGTTGGAGAATCTGCCACAATTACAATCCATTCAAATTGGTAAAATTGGAATTGATTCTTGTAATTTCTACTCTAGTTCACTTAGACTTCAAAGTATGAATTTGATATTGAACATATTTTTATTATTATTAGATCTTCCAAATCTGCAGTCCATCACATTAGGAAACAATGCATTCCGAGAATCACTATCAACAATAATCGAAAGTACTGAATGATTTCAAATGAAATGATTACTATAGATCTTCCATCACTGCAATCTATTCAGTTAGGACATGCCGCTATTGATGGAAGAGATAATAATTATACTTGCTCATTAAAAATGCGAAGTAGGCGTGAAATAATAAAAAAAGTTAAAAAAAGACCTTCCAAATCTAACATTCATCATTAATTCTGAAGGATGTAGTTTCAATGAAGTTCGTAATGTCATTTTTCAAAGTAGATATTTATATAGCAATTCATTCATAATTTGAATAGATATGCCTACTATTGAAATAGTTGATTTGCCTAATTCATTCCACAGTGTAGTGGAATATGAAACTACACGTATTTATATGTGCGATTTTAAACATAGACTGTTCAGAGCTTCTTGTGCAGTTATTACCAACTTGGTATCGTTTTAATATTAATACGATCAAGTATTCTATTTCATCGATAACACTTCCTGATTGGATTCTTAATAATTATAGGTATAAGGTTTTTGATTTCTCTCGATTTGCTATGTTACGATTTCTCTCCATAGGAGATGATAGTTTTGGCAACGTGAATACATTCAAAATCGATGGATTGAAGTTACTTTGTCGCCTGAAAATCGGTAAAAACTCATTTACGCAAGTCAAAGGGGACCCTCAATACTTCTATTACAACGAATCGAAATCATTCCACATATTGAATTGTGAATCATTAGAATCGATTGAAATTGGTGAGTATAGTTTCAGTGATTTTGCTGGGGAATTTGAATTGAAGAATCTACCACAATTACAGTCGATTCAAATTGGCACAATTGGAAGTAAATCAAGCAATTTTTGCTATAGTTCGTTTATGATTCGAGGTATTGATACGCTATTAAACATGGATAATAACTAGATCTTCCAAATTTACAATCTATCATTTTAGGAAACAATGTATTCCGAGAATCATTATCAACAATAATCGAAAGTATTGAATGAATGTGAATGAAATGATTATTATAGATCTTCCATCATTACAATCCATTCAACTAGGAAACAGTGCACTTCGTGGAAAAAAAGATGCATCATGCTCACTCATAATGCGAAGTATGAATGAAATGATTCCAGATAATTGAATTAATACGTAGATCTTCCAAATCTAACATCTATAATGAATACTGAAGGCAATAGTTTTGTGAATCATCGTTCATTGACATTTGAAAGTAATTTAAAGTAATGGGTCATTTGATGATATCTAGATATTCCAAATATTCGTAATATTGATCTCCGTGATTCATTCCGCAACGTTAAATCAAAATCTGTATCATGTAAAATCTAATTGAATTGCTTTCACTTATAGCAGACAGTGTTCCTATCTTTTTTGTTCTCTTTTTGAATGAAAACTTAAGCCTCATAGAATGATTCGATTGATTCTACTATCAATTTAGAGTAGTGAGTGCTAATATTGCTGGATTCTTTGTTGTGAGTATACACTTTGATCAATTCTGTTTATTGCTCCTCATTAGGAACATCGATTATTCTGCATAAATGAACAACCTTTTGTGCTATAACCCAAGCATTATTCATACTTGCCACATGTATTACAGAAATACATAGATTTGAAATTGATAATGCCTTCCTATCCGAATGCCCAAAATTCTGGAATTCCAATAATACTGGGATGGATTCTTTCTCATAAGTTCGCACTCTTTTGCTTATTCGTAAAATCATTATTAATTGTTATCACTACATGATTTCGCTTTATGGAGGTTTAGGTTCTGGAAAAGCATTCTTCGGAACTACTGGGAAATCATTAATTTCCAAACTCCAAAAGAAGGGAAAACATCTAAATAGAGATATTAAGGGTACCAATTGATTATGCTGCCTGATTATTCAAGGCATCCAGAATATGTTACAACAAAGTGCACAGAAGCTCTCCAGATTGTAGTAAAATAGATCCATACTATGATATTTCATAGAGGGTGGATGGTGGAATCAAATCAAGGGAATAGTCATGTAATATTAAAGCGTGAACTTTCAGAAAGTGAGGGGATCTCTATTCTCGTGGTAGCAGATGAAAGGAATGATTTTGTCCACCTTGATGAGGGAATTGATTTTTACACGCTTCACTGTTTCCACAATATTGGGATACAACACTCTTTGATTCGAAAGCAGTTGGTATATACTATATCCTATTTACTCAATTGATTTTGGTTGTTTTTGTTTCTTAACAGGAGTGTGGAGTTTGCTCCTCTGACTATTCCTTAGTACCACTCCATCTGGATGGAGCTGTGAATGTGGCTCTGGGTGCAGATCCTTATTCTGCTGCATTGCAAAGAAAGTCGTACACGGGTCGTCCCTCAGTGTTTATTTCAAATGCCATTTGTGACGGGTTTGGCTGGTGTTCAGATGTGATTCTAGAATTGTAGAGACTCTCAAAGCGAATGGAATGACTCCAGAAATGCTACGAATACATATCCTTTCACTTTGACCATCTTTTCCTTCACATCCACTGTTTCGTTTTCTTTCTCTTAAGCAAAAAAGTGAAAGAGCAACATGGTTTGCTCATTTTTTGTAGATTCTTCTTCTTTGTCTGTTGTTTGTCACAAACATTTTTCTCCTATTTTCAATTGCTCACTGCTAAATCCTTCCTGCTAGAACACTTTTTTGTACGTTTTGATTTACCATCTTTTTCGGAGAGTTCCCTGTTTCTCCGTTTCACGATTGTCTCAGACTACCAGTCAATCAAGTCGTAATAAATATGCAAAGATCTCCTTGCCCATACCGCATTATCGATGATACTGGAAGCACCTTTATCATTGGTAGTCACTGATTTAGCAAGATTACCTGTAGGAACTACCCTGGGTACGGGTTGGTATGCTCTAAAGGGCTTCAGAAACTCTCCCAGTGGTTCTCATATGCAAGGTATACTATATTCTGTAAAGACGCGTGTCCCTAAACTAGGAGGTTTACTCTTGTTTTCTTTCTCTTATGTGACTAGGAGCGTTTGCAATTTGGGGTTTTTGGTATTCTGCTTTTGATTGTCTCTTCAGTCATCTTCGCCACCGAGAAGACATGTGGAACTCTGTCCTTGCTGGAGGTCTTTCTGCCAGTATTCTTGTGTTACGATCCGGAGTGAAAACTGTTGCTTGGTCCTTCGTCAGTGGAGCTGCTCTCTTAGGCATGATTGAAGGAGCTATGATTCTATTAAGTAACTCTATGAACAAACGGATTAACAAGGTGATGATGGAGCAAGCAGGAGTGGATAGTAATGGTGTGCTGTATGAGTTATTTGTAGCTTTTGCGTCTCTTGCGGCACCTCGTACAAAACCAAGAGATGCTGTTCGTCTTCAAGACAGTTATAGTGAAACTCCGTCTATTGACTAAGATGGGAGACGTGAAGTTTGGGGTCCATTTCTTTGCTATGTACGTTTGTTTGTTTGTTTGATCAACTTTTTTTGTGGGTATACGAGATCAACTGGGAAGTGCATTTGTGGAAGTACTTTGTTCTATATATATATAGATGGAGTTAATAACTTCTGTACGAGATTCAACTTAACTCCACATTGAAACGCCTATTACGTCACTTTTTTAAAATCTGTTTTTAAAGTAAGATGATTTTCTTTTGATTGATGGGACGTTGCTGAGTTCGTTTCTCAACGTGAATTTAGTTTGTACTCATGGCTGAGCAAGTTCAACAACCCACGTTCCCTGACCTTTCTGGTGGTATTGACTATACAAAATACACCGTGGAGGGTAGGAGTGGTCCGTTTTACGTGAGAATGTAGATCCCGAGAATACCCGAGGAGGAGAGATTGCTGGTGAGCCCTACGTGCAGCCAAGTCTCTTCATGCACATTTTGAAATCTCTCAAGCCTGGTAGAAAAGAAGACAGCTTCTGAAGGTTAGGGCAGGACTTGACTCGAGTACTGATTCCTGTGTTTTTCCTTGCTCCTCGATCTTTGTTGGAGCATTTGGGCGATATGTTGATGCACGTTGATTTGCTGGACGCCCCTGAGTACTCTCATTTCATCATTGTGCATAATCTCATGTGTAGAGTCCAGGGTGACGATCCATACAAGCGTTTCATGTGCATCTTAAAATGGTACCTCTCCAGCTGGCACTACAAAACTCATGTACGTTTTTCTCTGCTCTCTCCATCCTCCTCTCACCGTGCAGGGTTGCAAGAAGCCCTACAACCCCATCATCGGCGAGACCTTTTCCTGCATCGTGGACACGGGCGCCAGCCGCGTGAGCTACGTGGCCGAGCAGGTGAGCCACCACCCGCCCGTGTCCGCGTTCTACCTGGAGAACCAGAAGCAGGGCTACTGCGCGAACGGGTACATCTGGACCAAGTCGCACTTCACGGGGAACAGCGCCTGCGGCTCCATGCTGGGCAACATCGAGGTCTTTTTCCCGCGGTTCGGCGAAGTCGTAGTCCCTCTCTCTCCCCCCCACGGAATAGTATTCCACGATGATCCCCGCGTTCGCAGGGACGGGTCTGTTCATCGGCACGCTGCGCATGCAGCTCATCGACAAGCTTTCTCTCCACTGCGCGCAGACCGGCTTCAAGGCCGACATCGAATTCCATGGAAAACCGCTCTTCGGCGGCGACTACAACCGCGTCACCGCGGTTATCTACCACAACGGCACACCCATCCACCGCCTCCGCGGTCACTGGGACTCCGCCTTCTACCTCGCCGGTCCCGCGGGGGAGAACGTATTACCGCGGGGAGGTTTGCATTCTAGGAGGAACTCTTCCTCGACGTGACGAAACTCCCCGTGCTGCCGAAGAAAGTGCTGGAAATCCCGCGGCAAGGCCCCTTCGAATCGAGGAAACTGTGGAACTCGGTCACGTGCGCGATCCGACGGCCGGAAGGACCCGACTGGAAGACGGTGGAAAAGGAGAAGACGCGGCTGGGTGGATTCCCGCGGGGAAACTGACGAGTAGAGGACGCGCAGCGGAAACTGCCGTGCCAGCAGAAGCACGAGAGCCCCGAGTACCGTCCGTGGACGCAGAAATTGTTCGTGAAGGTGCCGCATAATGGAGTGGGGAAGATGGAAACGGGGTACAGATTCAAATGGTTTGATCTGGACATGGTGAAGCCGGATGCGCCGTACCGAGACTTTTTGGCCTTGTCGAGGAATGCGAAGGATGAGCGTGTGGATGTGGAGCCTTTTAGTGCATAAAGTGGGTTTGTTTACGTTTTTTGGAATGTTTGTTGGAGAGGATATGGAACCGCGGTTAGTCGCAAATTAACCGTTTTTATGAAATCCTTTATGGCAGGTAGCGCGAGCAGTGTTTACGACAAGAGTATAGTCGCTGGAGAGTCGACTGAAGCATAGAAATCATGGATCTTTGGAGGACCGTGAATGGCTGGGGTTGGGCCAAATTTGTGCTTCTGTCTATTTAAAATTTGATTTGTAGATCCCCTTGTCAGAGTGTTTCGAAAAGTTCAACATGCCCGACTTACCGAGGCTGGAGGACCGTGTAAAGAACAATTTTATCTATTTCCGAACCAACTATTTGGCTCTTTATGTTCTGTTGCTGGTCATCGCTGGGTAGGGGGTTTGTCCGCTTTATTCCAAGCTTTTCCGCTCCCATCTTCTCTGTTGTCGATTTTTGTCTGGTCTTTTTGTGGCTGTGGGTGGATGTCAATCTTGCTAAGAGCCTAGCATCCCTTTCATTTGGGTTCCTGCACCCTTCTATCTGGGTGAATTCAGAGTCACTCCTTCTGTTATTGTCGCGGCGCTGACGGGATTTAGTGTGTTTGTTCTTCTGCTGTTCCACAACTACTTCCTGCACTTCATCGGCCTGAACGTTCTGTTCATTTTATGTACGTTATATTCGAAGTGATGTTAGGTAGTGATGGGACTTCATCTCGTGTTCCGAAATAGCAGCTTGATGTCAAGAATCCACATTGGGTTGAACGAGAAGAACAAGTTGAAAAAGTACATTGACTTGTGTGTTTGTTGGAATACGCTCTGACTTGTTGTTGTTGTTGACTCCATACTATTTATCTAGAGACAATTGGAAGTTTGAACTTGCTAGGCCAATATCTTCATTTTTTTCAACGAATCGCAATCATGCAGGAGTCAAAGTACCGTATTCGTATGAACGATGAACGGAGAGATATATTGGTTAAATCAGATAGCGTAACGGTGACAATTGGTTGGAAGCTGCTGATATGTAGATTACTGTCAGGGATAAGGCTTGTATTGCGTTTGGAAAGAGAGTATGCTGTGTTGTAGTGCAATGACGGGTAGGACTTTCCGATGTACTATTTGGAACTGAATGGAAAACAACTGGATTTGTCCTATCCCATTTCTTCCTATCTAATTTCGTCGTCTAGTGTGCTGACATTGAAAATGCGTCAGAATGTTTTGTCAAATGAACTCTGCAGAGTGGCAATCCAGTATGACAACAAAAAGTCAAGCGTAACCTTTGGGGAACGTGGTTGAAGTGTAGAAGTCGTACAATTGCCTAACACCCCTAAAAACGATATTAGCAAACTTCATAGATGTTGAAATGATAAAAATTCCGCAAGGCTTTCAGCCTGCTTTAGTCCAGTTTCGCTCGGTTTTTTCTGGGAGCGATTTGGAGAGAAGTCTAGCTGGTTTGTTGTGAAGTGCGTGCTTTATTGATAGATTTTGGGTGGATCAGCTCTTCCGTTATCTTTCGATTTCAATTGGTGGCCTCCTCGCTGCCTCCGCTTCTTCCTCTTTTGAATTTGAATTTGAATCGAGTAAAAGTCGAGAGTGAAAGTGAGAATGTTGGAGGAGGTGAGGAGGAAAACGCATTGAATGGAGTTGTCAATGAGTGCTCTAATGCGAGTGTTCCTGCGATTTCGGTTTTAAATTCGATTAAAACTGTTAATCCCAATGACAATGACAATAACAATAACAATGACAATGACAATAACAAAGAACAAGGAATGGAAGTGAAAGAAAGCATGGAAATGGAAAACGAGCAATCTCCTCCCAGCGAATCTCTTTCCTCCTCCTCCTCCTCGGTTTTTCCCAGCCAGGACTTGGTCTCCCTGATGGCCTCGACTCCGGAGAGCCGTTTAGAGCGAATCCACACCGAGCTCGCGCTGCTGCACTCGCAGTACTCCGCGTCGTCGCTTCATCCCGCCTTCTCCCTTCTCTCCCGCATCCTCCGCAACATCGTAGCCTTCCTCCTCCTCCTCCTTCTCTCATCAGATCCGCGACCCCTCCTCCCCCACGCTCCGCACGCTCAACCCCGCCAGCGATTCCTTCCAGAAGCGCTGCGCCCCGCTCGGGCCCGTCGTCGAGATCTTCGCGCAGCTCGGTTTCCGCGCCGCCGCCACCGAGAAAGGTCCGCGCCTCGTCCTTTCCGACGCGCTCCTCGACGTCGATCTGCTCCAACGCGTTCTCGACGTCCTCCCCGCCGACCCCACGCCGACTCCTCCCGCCAATCCCCCGCCTACGCAGCCTGCTGGGCCTGCGGAACCTGCGGAGGCTCCGAGCGAGGCGTTCGACCCGACGAAGCCGATGCTACTGACGACAATGAAGCGGACGGAGGGGGCGAAGACGACGGAGATGCGCGTGAGGGAGCTGGAGACGCGGATGGAGCAGTTCGAGAGCGAGGTTCCGGAGCGCGGCTTGCTGGTGTTCCGCAGTGAGAACGGAGTGAATCCGCGCAATTTCGGGGCGGACGTGGAGTCCAAGATGATGCATTTGTCCGATGGCGCGTACTCCGCGGCCAACCCTTCCAACGCCTCCAGTCCGCCCAGCAGCGCGAGTGCGTCCGATTCGATGGAGGATTCGCGGCTGATTTCGGAGGTTTTGGAGCGCAAAAAGCGAGCGGCGGAGAGCAACGCGCAGCTCAAAACGCGCGCACAGAGGGAGCTCGAGGCGCTCCAGCGACAGCGCATGTACAGGAGAACTACGGTGCGGGTGCACCTCCCAGACTCCACGGTGATCCAGGCGTACTTTGCGCCCAGGGAAACCATCGCCGATGTCATGGGGGTCGTCCGCATGGTTCTCATCGGCAGAGCGGAGAGCTTGCCGTTTTATCTCTTCCGAACACCGCCTAAAGAACGGTACTGCTGTCCAGGCAGTGTGATGTAGATTGGACCCGAACGCCACGCTGCGAAGTCTTAAAATGGTACCGACGGCGCTGGTGTACTTGGCGTGGGAGGTAGGAGCGAGATCGGAGAGTGAATGGATAGGGAGCAACGCCGGGCGTGGAATACGCTGAGTATCTGAATCTGGAGTTCTTCCGTGTGCCAGAGTCGATCCCGCAGGCTGATCGAGGAAGGTTGGTAGTAGGTGAAGACGAAGATGAAGAGAAGAAAAAGAAAAGTAGCTCCGTTGGTAGTGTGTGAGTAATGGAATAGAGAAATCGGGTTTTGCAAAATTCCTAAAGAATTTGAAGTTGTACCCTTGTTTGTTAGAAATGTGAATTGTGAGAAGGTTGTAACAAGACAACTTGTCCGAGTGGTTAAGGAGACAGACTAGAAATCTGTTGGGCTTTGCCCGCGCAGGTTCGAATCCTGCAGTTGTCGTTTTTTCTTCCTTTATTTTATATATATTAAATATATATAGCACACTTATTAGACTCCTTCAAAACACCAAATGTCAAACGAGCCAGAATTTGAGACTGTCATCTCTGAAGCTGACGTAGAAGTGGGAGTTGTTCCTGTTCCAGCAACCATGGAAACTGCAGAGCCATCGGCTGCACCTGCTTCCTCTGCTTCGTCTGGTGGATGGAGTGTGCTCAGCATTACAGGTATCCAGAAGGTAGGACTTGTGTGATAACCTGTTTTTTAGTATTTTGACTTCGATACAAAGGAGATCGTGGATAGAATTAATCCCCGAAATCTATTTGTCAAGAAGAATGAGCTCCTGAGTGCTATTATGAAAAAGCCCGATTTGTGCGCTCCTTGTTTCCTATAAAGTAATGTGTAGATATGTTGCGTTCTGGACAATGTTTGTGTGCATTATTGTCCATGGATGGATTACTGCTTTAAAGGATGACCGTGTGCATGTATTCTTCAACTATTGCTTCCGTTTTGCGTTCTCATATATTCTAACTCTCCTGGTTTCAGCATCGGTATTGTGGATTGGTACAATGTATGTGGCCGATTCTCTGAGTGTGGTGATTTCGATATCTTACTCTGGATACCTTCTCCTTCTCTATGAGGTGGTTCGTCTGGTGTCGGTTATAGTCTTTATCCTTTCCAATTTCGACCCCACATTTTTCGGATTTGTGCTTACCAGCGCAGCCCTGCTCTACGTGAATTTCCTAAACATCTTCTATTTCTACAGCGTATCGATTCCCTGGCCTCTTCACATCTAGGAGAAGAACAAGACGATCGCAGCGATTCTGTGTGTTGCTCATTCCTTCGTAATTCCCGTCTGCATGCTCCTCGCTCGGTCCTAGTGGTCCTTTGTTTGTTCCAACAATCACTCCACTTCATGTAATCCATTCGAGCCACCGCCGCCGCTCCGATCATTCCTGCCTTCTCGCCGCTCTCCGAGATCGCCAGCTCGCACGACGGTTCCTGGATCGTCCAGTGGAAGTGGCGGAACCGCTCTTTGATCTTATCGAGGAGGAAGTCGCCGGCCAACGCCAGGCCTCCCGAGAAGACGATCAGCTCCGGGTCCAGCACACGGCACAGATTCACGCAGCACACTCCCAAGGCTTCGGCCGCGATGTCCACGCAGGCAGTCGCTACCGCGTCGCCGGCCTTCGCAGCGTCCATAATCGCTTTGGCAGTGAGCTTCTCGACGGCTCGCAAGGAGGTTTCCGCGTCGGGATGCTCCTGCAGATAGTCCTGCGTCACCAGAACCAGTCCATTCGCAGAAGCGTACTTCTCGAAGCAGCCCTTCTGGCCGCATCCGCAAGGCGTTCCATTGACCTTGTAAATCTACACACTCATCAGGCAATCTATTACTCCATACGGCGTGGCCTGGCTCGCCTGCCCAGCCGCTTCCTCCGTGAATTACACGGCCATTCACCACGACGCCAGCGCCGATTCCAGAGCCAAGAGCTAAAGGTTATTAAAAGAAGAAGAAGAAGTGTGGATACTAATCATCACCATGTTGCTCTTTCCCTTTCCAGCGCCGATCCAGCATTCGGCGGCACAGGCGGCATTCGCGTCGTTGTCAAGCACCGCCTAGAACTTAGGGTTATCAATCAGTTGTACAGCCACTCCCGTAGCCTCTGTGATAAGGTTGGCAAGAGGAACGTGATCCCACGTTGGGAAATTCGAAGCCTTGATCACAACTCCATTCTAAATGGCAAAATATTACACAAGATTACATCAAAGTCGATAGTACCAGGAGAACCAACTCCAATCTCACTAATGTCGCTCCACTTAAGTCCTGCTTCGGTAACAGCCTTAGCAGCAACCTCAACAAGCGAACTGACGACTCCCTTATCCGTATAATCCGTAAGAGGCTGAGAAGCGGTGGCAAGAAGCTCTCCCTCATCATTCACCACTCCTGCTTTTGCATTTGTAGCTCCGAGGTCAATGCCGACAAAATAGCGCTCGCACTTTTCCTTTTTCTTGGAATTCTCAAAACAGTGCTTCACTCCATATCCTAAGAGTGCCGTAGCAAACAGAGCTCCTCCCACTTGCAGAATCGTTTTCGTCTTATCACTCATACTGACCTTGAATAAGAATGTACAAAAACGCAAATTTGTATGAAACAAAACCATCAAAGCAACCAAATCCTCTACTGCATTTAGGCTTTTTGCTCCTCCTCCTTCTTCTTCTCAGCAAGCTTCTGGTGAACGAGCTTTCTGTACGCCAGCTGTCTGCGAGTGAGACGCTTGTGCGTGGGCTTCTACACCATGACACTACGCCTCCATACTTACCGAAGTAGCCTTCTTCACCGCAGAATCCTCCTCGGTGCACATCATCTCAATGTGAGCAGGGTGGCGGAGATAGGCTGCACATTACCAATCAAACCAACTGCCTACGGCACACACGTCCGTGAGCGCGGTAGGTGCGACGACGCATCACGGGAGCCTGGTTCACCTGCACATGGCTGATACGAAGGTTCTCCACGTTCAGACCCTTCGCCTCACCGTTGGCCTTCAGGTTGTTCAGAAGCACCAGGAAGAACTTGCAGGCAGCCTTGGGCCATCTGCACTGATCTCCAGGAGCCTTGATGGAGTGAGCCTGGGCGTGACGACCAACACCGCCGTTGAAGCGGGTGAACGCAACAGCCTGCTTGTGGGCAATCACGTCGTTAAGGTACTTCTCGGCCTTGAGCAGAGACATGTTCTTGATGGCAGCACCCACCTCGTGAGCGTTCTTGAAGTGCACAGTCAAGTAAGAACCGCGGGCTTGGCAGCCTACACATAAGCAGCATTACAACGCGAAAAACTCTTCTTAGTGTCAGCAGGAGTCATACTACAAAAACAGGTTAGAATCGAAACAAACGCAATCAAAAACAAGAAAACACAGCCACAACAAAGCAACCACTAAAGTATTGCATAGGCGTGAATCCACTTACCTGTACTTCACCATTTTTCAACAAAAGGAATGTTTTGGTTGCAAATCTGGTTATTTCCTTTGATTGGAATGGACTCAGCGCAGGAAAACGGGGAACATGATGATTTCGCGAAATTATAATATCAATGATCACTGTACATTTTGCAAATTCGCTCGATTTTTGGAATAATAAAAAGGAATGGAAAACCCTCCGGAAGCAGTGGAAATTGATGAAAAGAAGCGTAGAAAGAAGGAACTTGCAGAGCAAAAGAGAGCTCAAAAGTGTGTGCAATGGACGTTGTAAACTGTAGATTTGAATATATAAAAATGAAGACAAAGGAGCGCACAAGAGAAAGCATGTAGAGCCAGCGATTGTTGCTTTGAGTTTACAGAAAACGAAAGCGAAGAGCGTTCGCACAACGACGGGACAAGGAATGTGAGGGAATGACAGAGGAAGAGCGAAGGGAATGGATGGAAAAGCAAAAGGCGGAGGGTAGGTTTTTATTTGTTGAGTTTTTATGGCTAGGTTTACAAAAGAAGGCAAAGCTGGTGGAGGCAATGACTACAGGACAGCGAGTTGCTATAGATATACACTATCAAGACCAAATGAACACCAAAGTTGCTTTTGATCTGACTCTTTACGACTAGGAGCAGTTCAGCGTGGTGCGTCAACTCGGATTATGCCATAAAGCCAACAAGGAAGCGAAGGAACCTGTGTCGATTCATGTGTGTGGAGCAGTAAGTCGAAGGATCGAAATGAGACGCAGACTCCTGAAACGACTCCGCCTATCAAAGCAACGGGTGGCGACAAATGGCCGATGACGTTCCATAAAGAAGACTTGTAGTTCGTTTTTCTCGAGATGACCAACAGAAAAGACGTGTTTTCAGCGGATGAAATGGTTTACTTCTCCCCCGACGCACCGGATCCGATTTCCACGATCGACCCTTCCAAAGTGTATGTGATCGGCGGTCTGGTCGACCGTTCGATTGCGAAGGTGAGCAGAAAGCCAAGCGTGTGATGGATAGAATCAATCGTATGATCGAGCGAAGGAGCTGGGCGTTCCTTCGGTGCGGCTGCCTCTGGCGGAGTTTTATCCCGAGTGTCAGCATCGAGGTGATGATTAGCGAGAAGGAGATGAATCGTAGTGATGAATATCAACACTATCGTGGAGATGATTATTGCTTTTAAGGAGACAAATGACTGGAAGACGACGTTTGAGCGATGCATTCCCCTTCGAAAGAAGAAGGTGGAGGATGAGACGGGACATTCGTTCGACTATCACAGCATCCATTCTGTGAAAGAACTGGAGAGTATTAGCGAGTATCGGATCAATCGGTTCCAACTGAAGCACGCTCTTCATATTTATTGCCAGAAGCATCAGCTCGATTACGAGTTTGAGAACCGAGAAATTCCCTACGAAGAGTACGAGCAGGAAGTGAAAGAGCAGGAGGAAAAGCCGCCCTATTTCCGTTTCCATGCGAAAGTGAAGGTGGATGGGAAGATGATGGGAGAGGGGAAGGGGAAGAGTCAGCGATCTGCGCAAGGAAAGGCTGCGTGGTACGCATTGGTCGAGCTGGGAGATATCGAAAAGAATGCATGAAGGGGATGGACGGATAGGAAATGGGGTTGTTTGTTCTATGGGAAATATAGAGGAAGAAGAGATCATGCTGTTTGCTTAAACAACAAAAAGAGACGATTCAAGTTCATTACAGAGAAACAATTCCTTTTTTACAAACTGTGTGAATGGTATCCACATGATGGAACAAATCTTTTCCATAATAGAGAAAGATCTTCTTAAACCAAGGACTGATCTTTTGATCTTGGTCGTTGGCAGAATCTATAAACTACATATCACACAAGAAAATAAGAACTAACGTGACAAATCTCATCATAAGTCATGTATTTAACTTCACACACTTCGCTAGGGTTGAGATTCAACTGGACATCCTTTTTAGCAACTAACACATGATCGATTTCATTTTCTCCCCATGTGTCATCACTGGGAGCACTGTAGTGTGCATTTAAAACGTTTACAAAGTCATCAGTTGACCATGTACTTTCAGATATTCCAAGTTCATGGTTCAGCTTCCGAATAGCAGCCCTAGATACTACCATTACACTGGTTCATACCTCTTGACTCCAATATCATTTTCCACTTCCCTTTCAGCTGCACAATTCAGAGGATGGCTGCAGCAGGTATTTGCCCAGTACAGAGGAAATGTAATCTTTTCCGCTGACCGTCTTTGCAGGAGTAAGCGATTTTGAGAATCAAATAAAAAAACACTAAAAGCACGATGCTGAATGGTCGAGCCATCAATTTTATTTCGAAGATGACCTAGATCATGATAGAATAGCAAAAATACAATCCTTCTTTGAACCTTCTCCAATTTGATTATCGTGGTCGTCAACAACGATGCATTCTTCTTCCATATAGACCCACTGATCGTTCTCCATGGCTTGCGAAATGAATACTATAATAGTATTATGCAATGTCCCAATAATATAATTCTTGTTTGAAATACTATACTAAATAGAAGCATATTTGAGCAAAATGGTCCCCTAAGTTACACAATATGGGCTACCTCATTTTGATAGACGCATTTCTATTATTTCGTTGATTTCTCACCGATTGTAAGAGATTATGAAAGCATCCACCACTACGTAGGCGATTTTCCTCTATTCCCTAATTTGGATAGCTCTGAAAACTTTGATGACGTTATTAAGAGCGTGATGCCCAAAGGGCTTACCTTTGGTCACAGTTTGTTTCTGCGTTCTCGTTAATGCTTTAGGAGTGTGTTTCTATTCTGTCGCTCTGATCGCCACTGCTTTCCCTCTGTACCTGTTCTACAGCAAGTTCTTCAGCGTGGAATTATCCGTATACTCTATATTGGCTTCTTAGGGCTAGAATTACCCTGTGTTCATTGCTGTGAGTTTGGTGTGCTTGGTTCTCCTCGCCTTGAGCTATGAGAAGCTTACCAACGAAGAGTTCGGAAACGTTATGGAGAGAAAGTAGAGGTGGGCAGTGATGTTGATGGATAGGAGAAAGTACAGTGAGAACATGGATGAGAAGGCTGGACAGAATGAGGCTGCTGCCTATGCTATGTTCATTTCGAACCTGCTCTTTGAAGGAATGGTTGTGCTGCTTGCCTTCGGTATTGCTCCTCGCCTCAACTTGAACATTCCCACCTATATCATGTATGCTGCGGTTACTCTGATCTCGGGTCTTACAACATTTGGGTTTAGCTATGGATTCTTCTAAAAAGCTACAATTATTGGGATTTTGTACAGGCTTGTGATATTCTTTTGTTTGTTTTATTTCTCAAGTCGAGAAAGGTTGAGAGGGAATGGTGGTAATTGTTTTTGTAAAAGTGGAATGAAATCATACCTTGTTACTTAGTGGTTGCCTCTGGTATAGGATATTATTATAGTGGAATATTTACTTCGTTTGTAATGTATTGATTGCGTGTTTCATTGATATCATTCGCTTATTAAGGAAAGTGAAAGTGGTAATAGTTAATTTTGTTGTTTCTGTCATGCAGGTGAATTATGTTAAGTGCTAACAACTATTATGGCCTAATTGCCTCAGAAAGGCAGTCTACTGCTTGTGTGTACCATTGTAGATTCTAAGTATATACTTGGAAAAGTTATCCTATCATGGTTAAAAATGAAACACAAGCATCATACGCTATTAATCAAAGTATAAGAATACTGTGGGAGAACTATTTAGTGAGCTCGTGAGCTCGTGAGTGTATGAGTGAATGAATGAATGAGTGAATGGTTTGGTTTAATAATAATAGTAAGAATGGATAAATAAATGTATGGAATGAAATAAAATATTGGAGTAAAAGAACAGCATCGAGACTTCTCAGCGAGTCACCCACACTGGTACTAACTCGACTCGTGATGACTTAGCTTCCTAGATCGGACGGGTTAGGGCGCTTTCCATCAGATATGGCCGTTCTCATTTTATTATTATTCAATTACCTATTTAAACATCACATTCTTATCATCATTCACTCACTCACACTCCATTTCTATTACACTTATTTCTTTTCATTTCTATTCTTTCCTTCTTTTAACAACAAATCAATTCACTGAATGAATGCGTGAACGAGTGAGTAATTTGTCAGTTTTAATGGATGTTGATAGTGTGTTAATGATATTGGTTTATTAACGGTGATTTGTGGTTAGAGATATTTCTCAGACTCCGTCAGTTGCGAGACTACAGCTTAAAGTTGACCCTAATTATTTGTTTAGTTTCTCTCGCTGTTGCTGACCTTGGACAACTAGTTTTTTGTTCATTATTGGAAATTTGGTGTGAAATGTTGACTATTTTATATTAAGCTTGCCTTTACTGTCTATCGTAAGGTGAGGTAAGCCATGTACTATTGTTTGCTCATCCATGGCTCACTTAGTAATGGTACGTATTCGTGGATCAACTCTTCAAGTATCGGAACCCCTTCATCACTTCTAGGATTGTATTGTTCCTATCAAAGGAAAGACAACTCGTTTTTCATGTCAGACAAACGATAATGCACGATTTTTAGTGTATGCACATTGCAGTCTAAGATCCATCTTTTGTAGCCTGTGCACGTTTTGAGTGTTTCGGTAAGCTCTATGATGGTATTTGTGAATGATTGGTTGTTGATGGGTTTGAATGTATTTTCGCTCCCTGCATCTCCCTTCCTCTCTGCCTCAAGTACACGCTTGTACAAATCGGTGTTCTTCACACGCATTTTCTCACCATCGATTGCCACATTACAAGAAACACCCTTTACTACATTGTGTATCACTTGCTTCTCATCCACCAGACAATATATCTTCGATCTGAGTCCCACAAACTCCTTGATACGATGGACATTGTATTCATCCTTCAAAATGGGTTCCTCTAGTTTCTTGTTGATGTTGAGAAATGATGACAATGAAGGGAACTTTCTCTTGTCCACTATCTGTTCGTAATAGTTCACGAGTTGTCAATAGAAATAGCTCGTGTTATCCAACTCCGAGAAATCGAACGACTTGTACATGCCGCACATCTTGTGAATGTTGTTTCCTCGAACCTTCAACTGCACGATGAACGAGCCTGCGTCTTGTACCAACAGCTCTACGTTATCGAATGTGATCTTGAGCACATTGTAGTAGAAATTTTAGATGTTGTGTTTGGACATGTCGAGGATGGCAAATCTTATGAGGAATGGTTTCACCACTTTTTTCACCTCATAATTCCAATTGATACCATTCAGATTCTCGGAATACATGGCGCTTTCTGCGGTCATATCGTGCCCATGCTTCTTAATGATAGCCTCACATTCATTCCAAGTGGTGGCGAACTTCAATTACATTCGTTTCAATCCAGTCTCCACGAATTTGCCATAGGTTAAGTTTGCCAATAACTTGTATAGGTTCTTCTCCGCAATAGTCTTGGATTTGGCTCGTTTCTCATTCAACATGTTCACATATTCGAATATGAATGAAGCTTGTTTGAGGAGTGTATATGTCAAATCCTATGAACGAAATCAACCAAAGTAATTTGAATGAATCAATGTCGTACATATTCAGTAGCAATCCAAACAATTACACGTTCAGGAAGCTCGATAACATGCTCATCAATATGCCCGAGAATGACGGCAAACATGTCCTCGTGTGTGAGACAGTGGATGGCGTTCATCAATATTCATGGACTATACCTTCTGGGTGTTTTGTGAAAGTCAATAATGCCACATTGTTTGAACATACACTCACATCCACTCAACCATTCAATAATCAATGCTAATTCGAATTACCTTCTGCTTTATATCTGACGATCACATCGATTCCATGTTACAATGAGAATGATGCCCTATTCAAACATTGTGATTCCATCGAATCGATTGTGGGTAAGGGATACAAGGTGAGTGTTTCAATGGATGGTGTGTGATTGATCGATGTACCATTCATCGATATGTTCAACAATCTTGTGACCCTTTCCCATACCAAACTGATAAATAGCATAGATTGGACAAGTGAGAGTCATATGATCTCTGTATTCACGAATATCCCTTCTCTCGTATGTCTGGGAGGTGTGAAGAGCATCACGATCGTTTTCAAACACTTGAGCGAGGTTGTTGTTGTTTCTTCTTCTTCTTCTTCTTCTTCTTCTTCTTCTTCTGGGTGCTCGTAATGGGTCGATGTGATTTTGCTGCCTCTCTCAATGCATTTGGGTTCCTTTCGACTCTTGGATCGAGTGACAGGCGGTGCTGGTTGTGGTTTCCATTTGCTTGCCAGGAGTTCTCAATGATAACACTTCTGTGTGCTATCGCTTTCCACATTCTTCACTTCGTACATCAATGGCATGATGTGATCGTCAATATCAACAACTTCAACCAAGTCCTGAGACCATTTGCTCGTCAATGATCGCTTTTCCAGAATACGAGGTCTTCGTGTCACTCCAACATAATCACCAACATCGAATTGCAGTGTTGTGTCCTTTGCTGTCATATTGGATGGTTCTGTTTTCTCCATGTACAAGATATCGTTGTTGTTGTTGTTAAGCCAAATGTCATTGGGTGTATATCCGATGTCTCTGTTCTTCCTTCCATTATGTCTACGAACTGCACCATCGATCAAATCAAACCATACACCTTTCGATTGATTGAATGGAACCATGATGTGTCTCCTTGATATCTCGAATTGTTCGTTCAGCTAGTACTGCCTTATTCGCTGAATCCATGTGATACATGGTGATGTCATACTTGTTCAAGATATTGGTACGAAAGATGGCATTGGTGAATTCGGTGCCTCGATCCGAGAAAATATGCTTTGGTGATTCACCATATGTCTGAATGATATCCTTCATCGCATGAGTGACTTCTGTAGCACTCTTGCTTTTCAGTTTCCGAGTCATCAGGTATTTCGAATATCCATCAATACATACAAGGACATATTTGTATCCACGATTCTTGTAGAATCCTGTACTCTTTTGTCTTCCTAATACTCCTTGTATCGATTTGTGTTGTTTGGAAGAGAAATCGATGAGATCGATGAAGTATATGTTTCTCTTGAATCCACTGATGATCACTCGAGTTTCACCTCTTCGTTTTGCTGGTTTCCGTAGTTCCTTGATCTTATTTATGTTCCCCACACACCTCGATAAATGAATCGCTTTATTCATGGAATGAATAAGTTGTGTCAGAGGAAGAATCACAAACTGGTAATAGACTCGAAATGCCTTTTCTCCACTATACACTATTTCAAATAGAACATCACTCACATTCAACATTGCAATGATCGTTTTGATATCATATGTACCTCGTGAAATCGATAGAGTATGGAGACTGGATCCAAATACACTCATAACTTGTAGCCATTGTGGAAATTGAGAATGTAGTATTAATCATGGTGTTCAGAATGGCAATGATTTCACTCAGTGTATAATAACCAGGCGAGATCGTTGCCTCTTCACCATTGATGTTTGTCACCACATTGGTTGAGCCCACAATATTGAACATGACTTGATTGGGTTTGAATAGAACAGTCATGGAAGTGATAAATGGATTTCTGAACTTGTAAGGATTGATCCAATCGAATGAACCATTGATAGGTGAATCTTGTATGAGAATGGAATAATGCATGTTCTCTCTTTACCAAAGACACTTATGACTTGCATGGACAACAATAGATGGATTAGTGATGACAATGTACACATATTGGCTTTCGGTTATTACAAATAGGCAAACAAACATGTAAATACGAGAGAAATAACAATAATTCACCTTAGCTAGGTATGTCTACTACTTTCTTGCATCCAAGTATAACTGACGCAACAAACACAAAAATAGAAACGAGCACTAGGTTGATAGTAGAAAGGAATTGGTCTAAGAAAGCACGAAACCTGGTTCCTGACCGATGATTGTCGACCAAACAGCCTAGGAACGATAGTCGAGGACTCAGAATCGGTTGGTCGATTACATCAAAGGACAAAGGATCGCAATTGTTGTCATTGTGCAAAATAGCATATAAAGAAAGCTGCCACCAGATTTCACGCAAATAGTGCCATTTTCTTACTACTATTGTTCCATATTAATGAGGTTTAAGATAGCTACAAGTTGATAAATCATATTATTATTGATCGAAAGAGCTTTTGTTATTGTGAAAATAGGATCATTTTTGTTATGTGACATGTATCAAATATGGATGAACTCATCAATAGAAATAGGAAGGATGAATCAGTCATTTACCACAAGTATTGTTGTATTTCCTTGATATATGACTAATCTGTATAATATAGTCTCGAGATACTTTGAATCAATACTTGGACAATGAATATCTGCAATAGAATAACAACAAATGTGTATTGTTTTATTTTAGTGCATATTGTGTGATATGAATTGTATCACAGCCCATAATGAATTCACATTCTAAATATGACAACTAATAATGTTGTTAGTTCGTGTTATAAGCTGAGAGAAGGAATGAGCAGTATTAACAAACAAGAGTCTTCACAATAGTTATTCTCAATAGTATTGATTGTGATTAGTTGATGTTTTGTCATCATCATCATCATCATTCTGTATGGGAAGATAGAATAATGTGTATTTGTGATTGATTGTATATTTTGGCTTATTAGTATATTCCATGGAATAGAATACTGTGAAAATAGGATAGGTAAGTGTGGAATAATCAGAAATGGCCAATATGAATGAAAACAACAATACTAGAATGTAATAGTATAGTAGAAAATAACATATGTATGAAGTAGTAATGGAAATGAAGTCATTTTCACAAATTATAACGAACAATAGCTGAAATGATGATATTTCACAGGAATCTGTTTTAGCACATCCTGAAACGAATTACATAGATCATGCATAGTTTTGCTTCAAAACAAACAAAATCCAGACAAACACGATTCTGTCATTTCATTGGTTTAACACAATGTTTGATTCTGTTAAATCCATTTTCATAAAATAACTAATTCTGAGTAACAGAAACAATACTGTTGATACTTAGTACTGGAATAACCAATCGATGAATGAATGAATGATTGGAGTTTGTAATAAATTCCGTTATTGTTAGTTGGAATGCACAATGATTGGTATATAGTGGATGTAATTGAATGATTCATAGATATTATCACAGATTGTATGCTATATGTGAATAGAATAGTACTGGAATGATTTGTGTAATTGGTCACAATCTATTGAATGAATATGAGTTGGATGTACAAAGATTGCATAGCATGGAGATGTTTTGTACCATGAATGGATGAAAGAAAGAACCAAAGAAGAGAAAAGAATAGAAGAAATCGTATTCATTGCTTAAGATCTTAATCCATTCAATGATATGTATTAGTTATTTATTATTGATGTAATACGTGATAATGATAATGAAGAGTGAATGAGAGAGAATCGAAATGAATGGGAATGTGATTGGTTGTGATATTGGAGTTGGATTCGATACGATTTCAGCAATTCAACACTGAAAAGAAAACAAATGAATGAATGAATGAATGAATGAATGAGTAATCCTACAAGCATCGATTTGAATTGAGTGCATACTGTGATTATGTATATTTTGTACCATAAGAATGAATGATGGATTGTTGACAAGGAAATATCGTTAAATCTGTATAAAGTGGACCAATCATGTGAATTGCAATGGGATATTTGAATGATTATACCATCAAATCAATGAATGAACGAATGAATGATATCTTATCTAAGAATTGATTGACAATCTCAAGACACTACTCACAACCAATGATCTGTAAATCAGTAACAAGGATGTCATTCATTCATTCATTCATTCAATCTATTCTATTCTATATTCATTCATATAATCATATTTGATTCACTTTGGTCTGGATGGCTGATTGAATGATTGAATCAACCAATAAATCATTGAATGAATGAATGAATCAATAAATGAAAGATTCTTTCTATGTGGAGTGATTCACAAAACAACAAAGACCTTTATCACAACCAATGAACTCTCATTCTGCATCAATAATGTCATCGATTCAATCATTCAATCATTCAATCATTTGTTCATGGTTTTAGAACTGTTTAACGCATGATTGATTGATTGATTGATTGATTGAATCGATGCCTATTCTGTATACTCTTTCATATTATGAATCTATCAAATAACAAAGCAAATAACAACAATAACGACAATGAATTCGTTAAAATGGCACAGCAACAATAATAACAGTAATAGAAATCAATGAGAAGAATAATAAGATGATTATGTGTTCAAGAGCAATGTCTAAAACAGAAATGAAATGAAATGAAATGAAATGAAATAATGAGCAGCAACAACATAATAGGAACGAACAATAACATGAATAATCATCCAAATGGATGAATTGTGAACTCAATGCAGTGTCCGATATCGAATCAATACCAAATTGATGTAGAACAAACAATGTGTATGTGAATAACAAGCAATAATGAGAATAATAACAGTAAAAGGAATGAGAATAAGAAGAATATCTGAGAACAATCCATAGCTATTGATGATTAATAATAATAATAATAGTAATCATCATAGAAAGAGATATTGAAACAATCATATGTGTAGTTTAATAAAGAAATAAGGAAAGAACCAAATCCATGATAATAGTCATATTATTGGAAATATGAATATTATTATTATCATGGATCAATCAATCAATCAATCAATCAATAATACTTACTGATCGATTCTGGATAATAAATCAATTAGATTGTTATGTGGAATGATCGAAATGAAGAACAAACTCGATATGTGAAAACAAACAAATACCAAGAATGCATATCAATTTCAAACAATCCACATAATTGAATGAATCTATGTGAATCGATTCAGATTTAAATATAAATGAAGAGAAGATCATTTGATTGTCGGTTTGCATGGAAGGATTGATTGTTATCACGAAACATCAATCGGATTGATTTGAAATGATTTCGTATTGTAGGTTCTGATTATTGATTAAATCATTTGATAGATAGTTTGGTCCATTGCTTACTACAACTACTACTATTATTGTTGTTGCTGTGGATGTTGCTGCTGCTATTACTACTTCTCTCTTTCTCCCCTACCATTCATTCATTGATTCCAAACCATCAAAATCGATAACAATACTCCTTGTCAACAAAAGAAGAAATGGAATCAATGAAAGCAAAGAATCAAGTGTTTCCTTTATGACAATCAATGATCCATCAATCTATGAATGGATGAATGATTGAGTGAGTGATTGATGAAGGAAAACAGAATGAATGAATGAATGAACAAGAAGGAAAACAATATGTGTATCACGTGATATCGGATACTGGAAGGTAGGGGAGAAAGATGGGATGATGATGATTCTTGTTCATTGACACTTCGAAGTAATAATGAATTGATTGGTTATGATTTGTTTTGGATCTTCCAAGTCTAACATCACTAACTTCTGTATAATGGAGTTTCTGTTGTCCTCGTTTTGGTGATATTGGAAAGTAGATCTAAATATTGAATAGAGATAGTAAATAGATATTCCAAATCTGTTTCAAAATGTCAATCTACTTGTATCATTGGGGTATGTTCAATCGAAATCGATTCGAGTATTGTTGATAAATAGAATGGAATTGATTTCATATGATTTTCATAGATTTCAATTCCATTTGGTAAGTTTAAGCTTATCTTATCTTATCTTGCTAGGTGATTTGATTTGATTTGATTCATTGTGTTTCATTCGATTCCGTTTGATCATTTGATTTGATTTGATTTGATTCGTTTAATAGGAACACATTTCGATTGATTATGATTGGAACAATTCTATCTGGTTCATTTTACAATGATCTGTGGAATTTGTATTGTTGTTTCAAACTGATGGCACATGATTGATTCGATGATTGGTTGAAATGGATATATAATAATAATAATGATGATGATGATGAACAGAAAACAAACAGATATAAGCAAAACAAAACATGGAACAATCCAAACAAATAATCACATATTTCCTTATGAGAATTGAATCAATTAGAATCGACACAATCCAATTTGTCTGGTGGACAGTAAATAATAAGATGATTGTTAGAATAGAAAAAAGGAATAATAAAGAAAAAGAAAATACAAAAAAGAAAAACTAAAAACAAATTAGAATCATATAATACAAAAGAAAAAGAAAACAAAAGAAAACAAAAGAAAAATGAAAAGGAATATAATGCACAAATGTAAGAAAATAAGAAACAAAGAAAACTAAAGAATAGCAAAACAAACAAGAATAAACTAAAAATCAAAATCGAAAATGAAATAATCAAATGAACTACAATCAATTCCAAAAGTTGAAAAACAACAACAACAAATGAAAAATGGAATAATCAAAAATAGATAAGCAACATCAAAACAATAACAAAACAAAAACAAAAGAATAATGAATCATTGAGTATTATCCAAATGAATACTATCTCAACAAACAAATATGGATTGTGTCGATTCCTATTGATTCAATTCGATTAAGTGCAATGAATCTTGTCAAAACGATTCGATTAAAGTCGTTCGATCAAGATTCATTCGAAATATGTGATTTGTGGATTCATCGGTGTACAATCACAAACAGCATATTGAATATACAATCAAACAATGGATTCCAAGAAAGACCATTATCGAAATACTCATATTCAAACCACAACACAAATGGTTCTCACAATATGCCTCATTATTGTATTGTGATTATCAAATGCTGATTCCATATTGACTTGTTCGAATGGGATCTAATGATTTGAATGATATCAATAATAATGATAATAATGATCAGAAAGAAAGAAAGAAAGAAATAAGAGTATTGTTATGCAATACAGTACAATGATAGATTCCAGCTAAACCAATGATCGAACATAATGATTTCATGAATCTCGATCGAATCAATTGTATAATTCTATCAGTCGATTGGATCGCTATCAATGAATCATTCGATCGATTCTATATCATTGATAATCAAACAAATACAAATACAAATACTACTACTAATGATAGTAATGACGAGGATTGATCGTTGAATACTCATCATCAATCTGATTATGATTATGATTCTGATTGATCGATCCTATCCAATCATTCTATTCATGATCAACAATACCAAAATGATCTAATGGTATTCAATATGCTGAAATAGACCGATGAATAATGTGGATGATGATACAATCATAATGATAATGATGAATGGAGATCGAAAACTAACCAAATACACACCATTCATTCATTCAATCAATCATTCATTCATTCATTCGATCAATCAATGGATTGAAGAGCCTTTCTATTCTTATCAGTATTATTGAGTGTGAATGATGAATTGATTCTTTACAATATTCAACATTCATTTGCATTTTGAATCAGCTATCTTTCATCCATTGATTGATTGAATGAATGGTTTGTGTGATATTGAAGAATACGACATTCCATCCAAATATCGAATTGTGAAACCACGATTGATATTACTACGAACTACAACTATCAAGTATCAAACACATCCGATTTGATTCCATTATTATCAAATTGATAAATCCATGTTTTGTGACTCATTGATAAACAAACAAACAAACAAACAAATGATAGATAGTTGGATTGATTGAATGGTGAATCCAATATGATTTCCAATGCTATTCAATCGGATTCTATTCTTTTCTATTCTAGTTTCATTACCTTGTTTTATCCATTTCACCTCTATTTAAGTCTATTCTATTCTATTCTATTCTATTCTATGTATACAGTGATCGATTCCTATTCAATAAGTCAAAATCAATATCCTAATTCAATATCAATCATTGTATTGTATTGTATTGTATTGTATTATCTACCGATTTAACAATGGATTCACAAATGTGAATAATCATCCAATATCAATCGATTCCAACCATTCCATTGTGTCATTATCAAATCCAATCTTATTATTCATGATGATAATGATAATGATTATTCGAAGCAAGCAGTTTCCTATCAATATTGAACAAATCCTAGTTCAAACCTATTCAAACCATCATTTGTATATTATTATTATTATTATTGGTAGATTGGATTCATCATTTGTGAATGTTCAATATGTGATCATTGGGTCATTGGTAATAATGATGATGATGATAATAATGATCGAAAACAATGATTGATTGATTGATTGATTGAAACAACAATCATAATTCAGTATCATTGTTAAAATGGTAAAGAAGAACATCATAATAATCAGGCAGGATTGATATTTTGATAATTATAGAATCATGAATTGTGATCAAGAATCGGTTTCAAACAATCAATCAATCAATCAATCAATCAATGGAAATGTTCCTAAACAATGACGAATCACTGAACAAATCATATCAAATCATATTCATAGATTTAATGCTTGATTTTGACAAGATCAGCGAGAATGGAAGAAACATCTATGAATCAAATCAAATCAATCAAACTATACTCGAAATTGATTTCGATCGAACTTTCCGGAATGAATCAGGTAGCTTGACATTTTGAAGATTTGGAATATCTAAATACTATCAATATTCAATATTCAGAAATACTTTCCAATGTCACTACATGAGGATTATAGAAACTAAATCGTTCGGAAGTTATTGATGTTAGATTTGGAAGATCTACAAAACAAATCATTTCAAATCAATTCATTATTACTTCGAAGTATCAATGAAGTTAAAACATTAATAATTCCAGCAAGTGTCCAATAACCGAGTTGAATGGATTGTAATGATGGAAGATCTACATCAATCATTTCATTCGAATTCATTCAATACCTTCAATTATTGTTGAGAAGGATCTAAAGAATGCAAAATCACCTAATGTAATGGATTGTAGATTTGGAAGATCTATGCATCATTCAAATATTCAATATCATATCAATACCTCGAATCACAAATGAACTAGAATAGAAATTGCATGACCCACTTCCAATTGTCCCAATTTGAATGGATTGTAATTGTGGTAGATTCTTCAATTCAAAGTCTCCAGCAAAATCACTGAAACTATATTCACCAATTTGAATGGATTCCAATGATTCACAATTCAATATGTGGAATGATTTCGATTGGTTGTTGCATCTATTCAAGAGATAATCCATGTCTGGATCTTCATACTCAAAATCATCCTGTTTTACTTGCGTAAATGAATTGCTTCCGATTTTGATGGTTTTCAATCGATTCAATCCATCGATTTGGAATGTTTGCACTGATCCAAAACATTCATCGCCGATTTCGATTGATTCCAAATTGTACAACAATGAAACATCCCAATCAACCAATACACAATTGTTACTCAGTTTCAAATGTTTCATTCCGATATTCATTGGTTTGCTTCCATCTCCTTCATATTTTTCATCAATATCACATTCAATTCCATTATACCATTCACATTCATTCACTAATTTACCATATCGATCATACACTTTTCCACTTCCAAATCGATTATCATCACACCAATATCCTTCATATTCAATACATCCATTATTATGATAACTCGTTCCATATCCAAATCGTTTCCAATTGATCATTATGCCCTTGTACACCAATATTCCATCATCATCATACATTTCACCATATCCAAATGGAATTCCAAACTTGTTTTCTGTCAATATCAATCCTTCAAATCGACTTCCATGGTCCAAATCCACGATTCCTTCTACTACAATGGATTGTTCTTCATTATATGAAATAGCACCAATTTGGTGATTTCCAAACACTTTCAACACTTTCTGCTCATTGAGCACAAATCCTTGATTCATGAATACTCCATAATTGAATCGCAGTACTACACATTCTCTATTACTCAAAATGAGTGAAATCCAGCCATTTGGTTTCCATTTTTTGCCCAAGCATCCCTGCACAACTTGGATGATGGAACTATCAACATGATAGTTACTAATAGCAGAATTGACAAAATCAGTAATGTTTTGCATGGAAATGAAAAGAAATATGGGAAAACGGTTTTTTTGGAAACAAGATCTGGTTCATTATTTCTCGATAGAACACACGTCATGGATTATTGTGTATGGCTGTGATATGCTGGTGTGTTACAAACTAGAATAGATATAATAAAATCTCATTTTCTCCACCCATTCCTATTTTTCTTTATTTTGGTGTATTTCTATCTATTCATTTATTTTTGTGTTATTTTCAGATACTTATAGCTTTGATTGTAAATTATTACGCATTTTGATCACCTTTACTCTCTCATGTCAGAATGGCTGTTCTATTAAGTCTAGAATGGATATATGTTCTTCAAAATATATCAATTATGTTGTAGTTAATCTTGTTTAGCAACAATCGAACTCACAATAGTGAATACTGTTGGAATGGTTTGATTTGTAATAGAGAGTATGGCAGTAGTGTGTAGAATGCAAAATCCATCATTTCTATTTGACAAGTGGTTTATTGTATTGATTCTCTGTTGATACTTCGATTCTCTTCTGTCACAATGATCATCCATATTGAATACAAAGAATGATATTGTAGAGAAAGGAATGTGGTTCATAGATTGAAATGGTGAATAGGAATCATAGTATCATTAAACAAAACAATCGATTGAATAATATGATGGATGGAATCCATGAATCCTATGAATGAAAACCTTGCTTTCTATTTGATCAACAAAACAATGTGAAATGCAATGTGATTAACATAGCAATAGTAAAAAAAAACAAGTAATATTGAGTGAATGAATGAATGTGCCATCCATCATAGAGATCTCTTCCACTCACTTCCACTCCATCTTTCCATTCCACTTCGCGAGTAGCAATCCGAGTTTCTTCATCGATCCAGTATCCTCGACCATTTCGAAGAAACGATTCTTTCGATTCATCATAAATGAATTCACCCACATAGAGGGGAATTCGATTCGAAGCGATGGTGTTGTCACCGTTTCGCTTGAACTCGATCATAATGGCTCCTTCGATCTTGCGGATGATCTCCACCAGTTTGTTTCCCTTCCAGATTCCCTCAAGCAGCATGGCACCCGTTTCTTCGTCATACTCGATGCCCCATCCTTCTCTCTCTCGCTTCTCGTTGAACTCACCGTGATATATCAGGTGATCACTCGCATGCGAATAGATTTCCATACGCTCGCCTCGGACGTGGTTTATTATACGATGAAAATTCTTGTTGTCCCAGATATCGTCGAAGGACTGCACAAAAGCGACGCATCCGTTATCAAATCGGGTAAAGTCACCGATTTCACTCCCGTTCGCATCCAACTCGTAATACATCTTCAGTATGCCATTTTGGAATAGGCAAACCTTCCCAGCTTTCGTCAACGTGTATTCATCCTCGTGATCGCCTTGATAACATTGGAGGCTATAATTGCAGCCTCCAATAGTGATTTCCTTTGCTTCACCAAGCGTTATGTAACCGTTCAGGAGAAATTCGCTTCCCTTAAGTTCTTCCATTCTACCTATTTATAATCACATATCCTTAGCCTCTACTCTTTGAATCCGTAATTTGTAGCCAAATATAAAGAATTTATGAAGAAAACAGAGAGATCAGTTTGTTTCCTTACACCTAAGTATTCTTCATATTTAAAAATTATGATAGAGTGCTACCATATACACATTGGATCCAAGATTTCCAAGTGAAGTACTCACTTGTGTTTCGCATCATTTTGTTCACATTTTTGTGGTTGAAATAGTTCGGAGGTATAGATATTTATCATAATAATAATATCAGGATTGTTTGGAAACACTCAGAATGGAAAAGTCCATTTTGTTGTCTACTATGTCTGTATAGGTTGTATATTTATGATATCATAGTGAAATCGTGTTAGGAAGCAAGGATTTGGTTGCTCACTCCACTTTGTCTAAATAGTCTATATTATCATTATTATTTCGATAATCCAATCTATCCATCCATGATTCTAGCCAAATCATTTTGACTTGGGACTGGTTGGGTTTGAAAGCAATTCAAACTAGTAAAACTAGTAAATCAAATCGAATGGAATGGAAATTGGTTTTGATCCAGTGATTTTCACACAAAGAACCTATCTTCGCACATCGTTAACCATTCACTCCATTTTCTATCATTTCCTTATCCTAAACCAACCAACTAACTCTAAATACACTTTCTTTCTATCTATCTATCTTTGTTTCAACTATCAACTCACAGCACTCTATTATTATCAACTAGAGTCGTTTGGTTCCTCGTTCTGGATTATTCTGTTCATGTTTCTAAATCATCCCAACACCCTACACACTCTAAATCTACATTTTCTTTCCTTCCTTCCTAAACACATTTTCGATTCTCATTCAAATCCTACAACGCTTCAACCATTCCACATCTCTACAATTCCATCCATCCATCCATCCATCTTCCAAACCAAACACCGCAACCATTTCTCTCTTTCTTTCTCTCAGCAACTGCCAAATCGGTCTGGATCGTGGAAACGTGGAAACATCGCGACCCACGGCGCACCAGGCGTGATCGACGAGGTGGGCGCGGATGAGCGCGCCGGTCACGTCGTAGGCGAAGCGGAAGCGGAGGCGGAAGCGGAGGCGGAGGCGGAGGCGGAGGCGGAGGCGGAAGCGGAGGCGGAGGGGCTGTGTGACGGAGACCACGGTGGCGTTCTGCGCCCAGTTGGACAGGAAGAGATCCAGAGAGCCCGGTCGACTCTGCACACCTTCGTAGGGAGCCACGGACCCCACCCCATCGCCCACCAGATTCCTGCTCACTCACACTCACACCCACACCCACACCCACACCCAGAGCGAACCGGTGAGCGAGGAGGTTGGCTCGCCGTCCACCACCAACACCCAACGAATTCCGACGTGGCCATCGTGGACACTCCGAATTGCCTGCCCATCCACTCGGCACTGCCCACTTCGCTCGGGACGCACTCCAGCGTGTAGGAAGTCGCGGGGATCCCACCCTCCAACACGTCCCACACATCGCGTCCCGCGGGGAACCAGACGGTTCGGCGGAAGGAGGAAGGAGGAAGGAGGAAGTGGCGGGAGCGCGAAGCTCGCACGTGGCGGTGCAGAGATCATGGAAGGATCCGGTAATCGCCATCGCACAGTCCCACTCAATGCCCTCCGCCTGATTCCACACACACCGCATACAGAACCGCGGGAAACGCACCATCCGCCGCACAGTCCAAGCCCAAGCCCAAGCCCAAGCCGCAGACCGACCCGACCAATCCACAGCCTACCCCACGCCCGCCATGCAGGTACGCTCGATCACGTGTCCCTTGCTGCAGGTGGAAATGGAGGTGTCCAAATGGGGCGTGATGGGAACATGCGTCCGCGGGACAGAAGCAGGGTTGTTCATGTTCTTCTATTTGTAGATAAGGTCGCAGTACGCCCTCCTAAAGTGGAGATGAGATGAGTGGAGAAAAGAAAAGAGGAAAGGAATAGAAAGGAAAAATGGAAAGGTTCAAAATAGAATTTAATGGAATAGACTAGAATGAAATATTGGAATAAAAGAACAGCATCGAGACTTCTCAGCGAGTCACCCACACTGGTACTAACTCGACTCGTGATGACTTAGCTTCCTAGATCGGACGGGTTAGGGCGCTTTCCATCAGATATGGCCGTTCTCTTTTTATTTCCTTTCACTAACCTATTTAAATATCACATTCTTATCATCATTCACTCACACTCCATTTCAATTACACTCAATTCTAGTCATTTCATTTCTCTCCTTCCTTTATCACCAAATCAATTCGCTGAAGGAGTGAAGGAGTGAAGGAGTTAATACATGGAATAAAATAATGTATAAGTGTATGGGAACAAAAACAATCAGAATACCATTCACTTTTACATTCATTTAAAAACTATTAAACTTGTTAACAGTGATATTACGTATAATGCGTTTCAATCATTTTCTTATTTTTACGTGTATCAATCGTAGTGTCAATACTGATAATTAGGAACAGACACTTGGTTATAGTTTCTCATTCCTCGCGAGTTCTATTGCTATCACACCATTCCTATTCCAGAAGTTAATTCTCAACTAAAGTACACCCATATCAAATGAAAACAACGAAATTCTAGTGTAATCAGGCAACCAGATTCCACAGTTTTCCAATTTGTGGTGGAGAATAGTGATCCATTGCAATCGATCAGGTGTAGATCGAATCCTATGCGTGTGAGGATCGTTAATTCGTCTAATTCACATACGTATTACTCGTTCCCAATCGTTTTTCATGTGTTTGCAGCGTGCGTTTGAATTCTAAATTCAATTATTACTGTTCATTCATCACTCATTTCTTGCATATTCTAAGATTTCAGTCAGCCCTACATGCTCACTCTCATTCATATCATTTAAGATTCGCTTTTCTGCAATCCAGCTTCTTGATAGAAGTAGGAAGCACCCTACCAGTCAAAGTGGTTGCGACTTGAATTATCAAAAAACAACTCATAAAACGATCTTAAATCATGTTGACCCAAATTCTAATCACCTCTCATCCTCTATCCTCACTCAATCCATCCATATTTCCATGCTTTTCTATTTCTATCACAACCCTACACCCCATCAGCAACTGTCTCCATCCTCCACATGATTCTATCATTCATTCACCATTATTCCATTCCATTCCATTGTTTGATTCTGTCCACTATTCCTTCACATCTTTCAGAGTATCAAAAAGCGTTTTCAAAAAACAGGGCTATACAAAAGTTTCTCGACTTTCAATAAAGTCCCCTAGTAATATTTGAGGAATCGCCGGCTTTTTCAACGATTCTCTGTATTTGAGAAAAAGAATCACCACAATAAAGAGCATAGTGAAAACAATCAAGACCACCAGCAGCTGAATCACCTTCAAATTATCCTCCGGATTGATTTGTCTCTTCTTCACCTGCAGTGAAGGAACCACTTCTCTACTCAAAGGATATCACTCTCTTCACGCTCCCCTTTTCATTCTTCTCTAGCGACGAGTAGAACGACGAGCTCTGCATGGCCTGTGTGATGCGAGGGTAATTCGAGAACAAATGTCCCGCGATGTTCCCCTTGTATTCCCGCATGCTGCTGAACTGGCGGAGCACCGTCGAGCTGCTTTCGCACAGCTTTATGATTCGCTGGATGCCAGACACGACCCAATCGATACTTTGAAAATACGCTCCGATTCTTTGGATTCGAAGTCGAGATGGACATCGAGCTTCGATTCGACGGACTTCGCGTAGCGGTAGAAGGTAAATCCTTTCTGATTGGAGGGCGAGAGCAGAATGGAACCCTGCGAAATCTGGTCGAGGAAGCCGGTGAAGAGGTCTGACAGCAGCAAGTTTTCGGTTTTGCCTCTGTGTGTGAGAAAGGGATAAGGGAACAACCCGAGGTGAACTTGGAGGTAGAAGATCAGAGAGAGGTAGATGATCATGTTGTGATTGTTGTCGGTGAGAATACCACTTTGTTTGAGAAAGTAACGGAACACCCGATAAAGAGAGCGAAAGCCAACCACTCGTCTCGCGTATCGAATGAAATATGTGAACTTAATGTTTTCCTCCTTTTGGAAGAGGAGTGTTAACTTGATGCCGGTGTAAATGTGTTGGCAAGTAATCAAACAAGACCCATCCCTCTCAGACTCCTGGAGAATCTCTTGATATTTCTTAGAAACGGTGATCGCCGTAAAAACACGGGAGGAAGTCAATTTGATATTATTGGTCGTAAAGCAAAAATTCATATCACTATCTGGCAACATCCTAAATCTTAGATACTCAAGCAGATTTTACATTCCACTAACAAACGATCCCAGCATGCCCACTTTGCACGAATTGTCGGCACTTATCACAAGGTTCTCAATTTCTTCCTTTATTTTCTTTCTTATTTGCAATTCCGCATTTGAGAGAGAAAGCCACTCTAGCAACCTTATCAATTCTACATTCAATTTTTCGCGAGGCTCCATCGATTCTGATGGATATTGTATAGATAGTAGCCATTCGGGGATAGAAGTCTACAATAACCGTTAATTTAGCTTATATTCACAAAGCAGATTACCTCCTCGAAATCGTTCTCAAATGATTCATTCATATTTTATTCTTTTACCCGAATCTTGTGCAAAACAAAATCTATTTCGATAATGGATTTGATTTTCGATGGAGTGCATAAAAATTGGTCTATAGAGAGAGTAGAAAGCATGGTATAGCAATATCTATATTTTGCATAACTCGCAACAATTCGCAAATGGAACCGCGATTCCTAGAACCGCGGTACTTTACTCCATTTTCCCAAGGTACTTTTCATTTTTGATAATAGGAATTTTGTATCCTCTGGTTTTGAATCTATTGTCTATCAAAATCGTATTATCTTTTTCTTATGCTTCCTTCTAGTCTCTACGTAAGGATGGAATCGGACAACTCAAACTCTCATGTACCATTAACTACCGTTTCAACGATTTGTGATTCTATGAGTCACGAAGAGCTCATTGTAGTGGTATTGCACAAGTCTAATATAGAAACTACTGCAACATCAAAAAGAAGAGAACAAAAACCTGAAATTAGTATGTGATAAACAAAAGGAAAGGATTGAATTTCTCAAGACTGAAAATGATGAACTGAAAAAGACTGTTCACTTACTGGAGACCCAACTCTCGCTCACACTCTTCAAAAAGGAGACCTTAGATTTGAGCGGTAATCAAGAAGATCCTGTATCTGTAGTGAAAAAACTGCAGCACGACATCGCAGAATCTACCTTAATGAATACGAAATGTCACGCTGCCATTCATAATTTGCTCGTAGGTAGTATATTATGCATTAAATATTAAAGGAGGAAACCAGTCAAAAGCAGGCTTCGATTGATAGAAAGGCTCAGCGGATCATCAAGTACTCGCAGTATATGGTAAGCATCATTTACGGATATTCTATTTAGCAAAACCAAGAAGAGGCTATTAACAGTCTCCGTAGTCTAATGACCCGACTTCTGAACACTCTGGATCCTGACGCTTGTACAGAAGAGCAGGGAGCGATAATGCACGAATATAGAATCGCTTTTTCGGAGAGTGAAGACAATAGCGACATGGAGAACGTGTTGGCTATGGACGTTTTACTTGTTTTCTCTCTTTTTTGAACTAGGATTCTCCTTCGCTCACCCCGATTCCCTCTCCTCCAAGCCCCCCTTTCGAATCAAATTGTGCCTCGCCTTTCTCCTTTCCCCTCTTTTTGAGTTATGCAGCTGATGTATTACGCACGTAGCGATATCTTTACGAACTGACTCACAGAATCCCTCTCGACACTGTGATGAATGGAAATGGTTTTGTTTTTGTATTTGGTTGAGTGTAGCTGTTCCGCGCGAGTGTTTGAATGAAGGGAAGGTGGTTTGTTTGCGTTTTTTGGAGTCTGTGTCGACGATTTACAAGGGAGAAGCGACGGCTCAGTCGTGGATGCCTGACCAGTTGTTTACGCGCTGTCCGAATTGTCTTCAGCAATTCACGGCTGTGCGACGAAGGCAGTAGGCAAGGGATGGATCGAATGACGAGTAGTCATTGTAGATGGTGTGGAAGGGTTTTTTGCGATGATTGCTGCCACCACAAAGTCACAATAAGCAAGAATGGGAAGAGTCAGCGTGTTTGTGACCTTTGTTTCTATATTCGGACGCATTTGTCGAAAACTCTATCACTTTCAATTGTTTGAGTCAAATCGGAGTGTTGAGGAGAGGAGTGAATAGGGTGCAATGAATAGAAAAACCGAAGTGGTAAGCGATTATCCGAAGGGAATCTTAACAATGAATGAATGACCAGTAATTCGATCTACAACTGTCACTCCATACTATATCTTTTCTCCTCCATTCCATTCCATTTCCAATCCCTTCATTCAATCCCTTCCTACCCCCATTTCCTTCCTTCCTTCCCTGCTTCCCTGCTTCCAACTCTCGTTTTTTCTCTCAAACACTCCACTGAATCTAAGCATCCTCCTTCTTCTTCTCCTCCTCCTCCTCGGGCATCTCCACTCCCTTTCGCGCATAGAACTCCTCGATAATCTCCGCCGGGATCTTCTTCAGCATTTCCTTGGGGAAGGTGCGCAACATGTTCCACGCCTTGTCCAGCGAATCGAAAATGGACCGCGACTCGTAGGGTCCCTGGTTCACGAACGTGTTCTCGAAGTCCTCCGTGAACTTCAGATAGAAGTGATCCTCGGCCGTCAGCGCCTCCTCTCCCACCACGGCCTTCATCGCCATCACGTCCTTGCCCGTCGCGTAGTTCGTGTACAGCTGGTTGGACACCGCTCCGTGGTCGTGCCGCGTCATTCCCTTGCCGATGGCCGACTTCATCAGTCGCGACAGCGACGGCAGCACGTTGATCGGCGGGTAGATTCCGCGCTTGTACAGCGACCGGTCCACGTAGATCTGTCCCTCGGTGATGTACCCCGTCAGATCGGGGATCGGGTGCGTGATGTCGTCGTTCGGCATCGTCAGAATCGGCAGCTGCGTGATCGACCCGTTGCGGCCCGTCACGCGGCCCGCTCGCTCGTACAGCGTCGACAGATCCGTGTACATGTACCCGGGGTAGCCTCGGCGCGACGGCACTTCCTCGCGCGCCGCGGAGACTTCGCGCAGCGCGTCCGCGTAGGACGACATGTCCGTCAGGATCACCAGCACGTGCAGATCGCGCTCGTACGCGAGGTACTCCGCGGTGGTCAGCGCGATGCGCGGCGTGATGATGCGCTCCATGGTCGGGTCGTTCGCCAGGTTCAGGAACAGCGCCGTGCGCTGCATCGTGCCGTTCTCCGTGAAGTCGTTCCGGAAGAAACGCGCCGTCTCCATGTTCACGCCCATCGCGCCGAACACCATTGCGAAGTTGTCTTCGTGGTCGTCGTGGATGTCTTTTCCCGCCACCAGGCCTGCCTGACGGCAAATCTGCGCGCCGAGCTACGCTGGGAGCACACGACCGACCCTACCTCGTTGTGCGGAAGACCCGAAGCCGAGAACAGAGGGATCTTCTGGCCTCGAGCGATGGAGTTCATCACGTCGATCGCGGAGATACCCGTCTGGATCATCTCCTTCGGGTATGTGCGAGCGTAGGGGTTGATGGGCTGGCCGTCGATATCTAAGTACTCCTCGGCCAGGACGGGGGGAGCGTTGTCGATAGCCACTCCCGAACCGTTGAATGTGCGACCCAGCATTTCCTCCGAGATGGCCATTCTCATAATATCGCCCGTGAACTCGCAGTGAGTACGTGTGTTATCGATTCCGGTCGTTCCTTCGAACACTTGCACAATGGCCTTGTTTCCAAAAATTTGAAGCACCTTTCCTTTTCGCATCTCCCCAGTTCCCAAACGGAGATTTACAATTTCCGAAAAACGGGGTCCCTACAGAAATCACTCGCCTTCACACAACTTCTACTTTCACGTTCTCCAAAACAACCAACGGACCGTTTACTCCGCTGATAGTTCTGTAGTCTATGTCCTAACGCACTCCACGCCACAATCCTACCAAGACGAGGCTCGACATAATAATCGCGCATAGCAGCAGCAGCATTCACTTCAAAAGATGAAACTGACATGGATATTCCTAGATATTGCGACTTCTGAACGATAGGAACTTGAAATGGGGAAATCGAGGTTTCATGTCGAAAATCGATCCGATTTCTGCGATTCCAACCTTTCAGGATTCTATTCGATTTATGCAATTTCCTAACGAATCGAAATCAAAAACGGATCAATGCAATGAACTCGAAGAATCCAACGAATTGAACCAATTTAATTGTTCATATGAAATAGAAGGGAATACGCTCACTGCTTGCAGAGAAATTCAAAATTCCGAAAATAAATACGAAAAAGAAGCTATCGAAACTGCAATCCGAGTGGGTGACTATGCATCTGCCCTTTCCGTACGTATTCGTTTTGGTTTCTCACTTACAGATGATTGCATGCAAAAAAAGAGATGGAGAACGATCAAATGTTGCCGCCTTCAACGAGGTGTTTTTGACAGCCTTAGCAAGTAACGCGGAGGACGGTTGTTTGCAGGTTATGCAACATATGCAGCTCTTTTTGACAAGTTATAATGATAGTTCGATATTGCTGTTTATTGATGTGATGAGCAATGCCATATTTGTAGTGGGGAGGGCGTTCAATGTAGTCTTCACTATCGAATTGCTTTTTGTAGATGACTGCCGTGGAACAACTATTCGAATGTGCTTATGATCGTGTGATTCGCGTGTTTCACAATCTTCACTCTTGTCCCAAACGGTTTCTCGATGTCTGCTGTTTTGTAATCGCCGTTGCTCATCGCTGCTCCTATTCCTCTCCTCGCCTCTCTTCTCTGCGAGCCGAACTGGAATCCAACGCTCTCTCTCTTTCCCTTTCTCCCCTTTCCAATCATCTTCTCGCGCACTCCTCTTCGCTTGACTTGAGTCGCTTGTTTCCCTCGGTTGAACCTGGATCGACCCTCTCTCTCTGGCTTCTAGTGGAGCAGCACGTGGAAAACGGTCAATATTCCGAAGCGATCGCGGTGCTTCTCCAATTGCTTCAAGCAGCAGAGCATCAATCACTCTTCATTCTCTACGATTTGATTCTTCTCGCAATGAAACACAACACAGAAACCGTCCTTCCTTTGCAGCGTCTTTTTCTCACACACCTTGAATCCACTTCCCAACCCTCTTTTTTACAAGCAGTCCCTTTCTTTCGACCTGCTTCGCTCCCTCCATGGACAGTTTCATCCATCACACACTGGAAGTCGTTTTTTCTGCAGCAAATGGCGCTGGTAGCACTCTCAATCGATCAAAGCGACTCTTTGTTAACCGAAATTCTATCGAAAATGGAGCCTTCGGTTTTGTTTTCGGCCATCCGAGGCTTTCTTCAAGTCACCTCCGCCAACGAAGATTTCCAATACTTAGAAAACGCATTCGATCCATTTCTAACGTGGATTAAGTGGTAGTAGGAGCCTCTCTCAACCTTCACTGTAGTGCTTCGTTTTGGGTGGCGTTTCGCCATGGGAAGATTGCAGAATGCGCTCATCTTCTCGATTCCTTGGAAGAAGGGTCTTCGGTGCTCTCATTGGAGATCCAGAGCATTGTTCGTCCCTATCTCGATCAGTATCGATTTGTCATTCAGCAGTGCAGCGAACCGAGCGAAATCCATTCCCAAGCGACGCAGCTGATGAGTCTTCAGGCCGATCACCCCATTCTAGCCGACGTTTTTTCTGTCCAAGATTCGCATGTTTATAATGTTTGCTTGGCGCTGTTGAAACGGAAGGAAAAGACTCGTTGCTGTGTCGTTTGGGCGAAGTATTGGAAGCTGGATATCGTGCAACTGGGAGAGGAAGAGTGGTATGCGATGCGCGTGAAGGAAGCTCGAAATGCCATGGAGGACTGCGAGGAAAGCCATCGGTGTTATTATCAACTTCATGTGTTCATTCTCTCGCTCTGGCATGAATTGATGATGCAAGACGGCGTTCTCCGACAAGTTCTGGCGATGGAAGTGAATTCGCTGTTGTATCATTCTTGCGTTGTTTGTTCAACAAGCAAGTCATAACATCCATAACTGCTTCATGACAAATCCGAGGGCAGCAACCAAAGTGACAATGCTCACCGTGGACGATACGACACCATCCACCTCCACCCAGTCGATATTGGAGCAGAAGATGATTCCGTCCGTCGCGGTATTCAACACAATCGACTTCGCGTCCGCAATACGAGTCGTCCAAGGACGAGTCACGGTGAGGGAGAGATGACCATTCTGATCCGTGGCTCGGCTGCCCACAATCTCGTTATCAGGATCTCCGTAGGCAATCGAGCAATCGTTACGGTAGTAGTTGCCTCCTTGGTAGGGATAGCAAGGCATCGTGTGAAGACGAGCAGTGATCACCGTGTTGTTCAATGGCTACAAGTCAGTCGCGTTGAGCGAACAAAACCCTGTTGAACACAGGAACCATCTCGCCCTCAACAGAAAGCTCAAGGAACTGGCCAGAAATAGTCATTACAGATTCATTGCTGCAAGTCAATATCCCTGAAAATTCTATACTAATAAACCTTCATTCCCTGGAAGCTATCAGTCTGGTTCATAATAATTGTGCTCTGGAAGGGGTAAACCATTGTATCGTTAATTCTCCCTTCATAATAGTCTACATGAGATTCCCATGCTCACAAGCCACTTTTACTATCAGCACTAAGCTCCTGAGTCTGCATGAATGCTTGCAGGAAGGGAAGTCTTGCACTGGCGCAAATAAAGACAGCAACGAAGACAAAAATAGATCTCATTTAGATTTTTTATGATATCAAACAATGACCCGACTTGGCGAAGTCGAGTCTTTCAAGACGAAGAATTCTTATTGACTTGCTTTGTCGTATTTATGTGTTGGAAACATACCAATTTGCTCAGCAGCAAGAGTTAATTTTGAAAAAATAAGAATAGGAACCGCTTGATGCACTGTTAGCAGGCAATTCAACACAGAAAATGTATATCCCCTTACCACCATTGTTATTATGATGATTAATCTCCATCACAATAAACGTAAGGTAAGTATCATTTCCATTGTTTTGAGTGTAATGGGTTTGAGTATTTATGATGGTTCAAAGTTTGAGATCATTTTCTCTAAATGAAAAAAATTGTCTGAAATACTCGATTCTCTTCACTATTCACGTTCTTATCCGTTGTCTAGGTCTAGCAGAGTCGTACCGTAAGAAATCATCATTGTAATATTGCATGTTTGCTCACATCAAACAACACACGTAATTCTATGCCACACCTCACATCTCTCCGCATTCCATCACCACTACATCAAACCTTGGTTTGTCTCGGTTCTCGCAAGACAGGTTTTCAATCTTGCGAACCACCAACATGGAATCTTCATCCAAAAGGCGCCCGAAGATAACGTGCTTTCCATTCAGATGGGGCGTTGGGACGGTCGTGATGAAAAACTGAAACTAAGCCAAATTGAACAGAATGTACCTGGCATCCGTTTGTATTGGGTCCAGAGTTCGCCTACACAACATCAAGAAGAAAACGCCATTCTACCATAGCTAACAAACCCGGCTGATCGAACTTCATATCAAAGTTTTCGTCGTCAAAATGATCACCATAGATACTAAAACTCCCAGTTCCATCGCCCTACGAAGATCATCTCTTTTCAATCCAATTCAAACTTTCATAAAATCCCCTCCCTGGATCATGAATCCTTTTATCACTCTAGATGAAAAAAACAAGACCGAGCTCCATACCTGTGGAACTTTGTATTTTTATATCCGACAGGCACTTTGTCGATGCGGAATTCTCCCGTGCAAAACTGTCTAGAGCGTGAAATAAGCAATCTTGTCAACTACCGAAAGTTCTCAACCGTCTAACCTATCAAACACTCCTACATAAATAGGTACCTTCGGACACAGCTTTTTGAACAATTCAAATCGAATTCGTCCCGATGGCGTTCCTCCGATCGAAATATCAAAAAACACCACTGGATTTCCACGACGCAGACAAGCGACCACCTGCTGATCCATCGTTTATCCACCCCACAAAATGTTATATATATGTATATATATTTGTATATATTAAACAAACACGCACTACTTTGTTCCAGCATGCTTAAACTTGGACTCTGCATTCCTACGCCTCACATCCCTCTTCCGCTCCCACTTCGCCTGCAACTCATTCAGCCAATCCGTATTCTTCAGCGTGTCCTCATTCCGCAGATACGTCCATTTGCTCTGCGAGCGTTTTCCGAAGTCTCTCACCTGCATGATCTTCGGCAGCAGCTTCTTATTGACCATATCCCTCTCCGTCGGCGCGTGGAAATCGCGGTTCCGAATGTCGTTTTCGCTCTGAATGCTCTCGTCGTCCAGATAATACACGCCCTTGTGGTAGTACTTCTGCAGGAACGTTCCCTGCACGTGCTCCTGCTTCTTCTTTCGCACGCCCGCCTCCTCCAATCGCCTATTTTCCTCCGCCAACTCTTCGTCCGTCATCTTCTCGCGCCGCTCCTTCTCCGCTTCCTCCTATTCCTCGCTCTCCCCGCGGGTTTCTACCTGTCTGCGCTGCTCCTCCTTCTCCCGCGACCGCATGATCCGTCGGAACTCGCGCTCCTTCCACGCCTGGATCTCCGCCTCGTCCTCCAAATCGTCGGTGTCGTCCGGAATTTCCTCCAACGTGTGCGGGTCCTTGCGCTTCTGCGCGTTTTGCTGCTCCTCCAACTCGCGGAGATTCTCCTCCATGATGAGTTTCTGCGTCTAGAATCGACCGGACTTCGCAATTCCACCTGCTCGTAGTGTTGCTTCCGCTTGGCCTCCGCTCTCTCCGCCTTCTCCGCCTCTTCTTTCTGCTTTTCTTCTTCGGTTCGCAGCGTTTTGCGGTCGTTCTACGCAACAAAACAAGCGAGCGATCGCACCTTCGCGACGAACACCGGTCGGTGGCGCATGGCGAACATTGTTCCCTCGTCCTCCGATTCGCTGTCGTATTCGTACGAATACTCCTCCTCCTCTTCCTCCTCCTGGGCATTGCCCTTCCCAGAGCCAGATTGCACGTTGGAAGCCGGCTGCTTTTGCGGTTTCTCTTTCTCTTCTTCTTCTTCTTCTTCTTCCGAAATCGCGAGTTCTTCTTCTTCTTCCTACCCTCCCAAGCTCGCATCACCATCCTACATCTTCCAGAGCACGAGAAAGAAGACGACGACGGTTAGCAGAATCATCTTCTTTCTCCTTTTCCGGCTGTGGGGGAGCATCGAACTTCATTACAGGCTTTTCTTCCTCATCCATAATGATTTCTGCCTCCACGCGTCTTCTGCGCGCTGGACGCTTTTGCTCTTGTTGTGCTGCGAGTAATCGCTCTAAACGGGGATCCTGTGCATCAGTCCCGTTCCTTGTTTTCAACTTTTTTCTTTTCTATTTTGACTGAAATATCACCAGAATGCGTCTGCTCTTCCATCCTGCGCTCCTCTTCCTGCTTTTCTCGTACCCAGTCCGGAACCTTTCTCTTATGCATCCAAACCAAACGTACCATACCGGGTCGATATCGACGTACTTTTCCTGTCGATTTCTGGACATTCTGCTCTTTTTGATTTAGTAGTTTATCACGAAGCTTTGCACTAAACGATAAGTAGGTGAAAACGCAAAGACTCATCAAAAGCAGTACTAAACAAATGTTCATCTTCCATGATTTCAAATGATTGCTCCTGATGATAATTTGAAACTCTAATAATTCAAAAGAGCAATGAGTTTGTCTTTGTGAACAATTCTCTAAAACTTGGGAATTCCAGATATCTCCCATATTTCATTTCTTCAGAGAATCACTTCTCACTTTCGTTTGATTCTGCGGGTATTTTCCCTTTTCCAGCATCACGTATATCCTAATTTACGGTTTATTCAATGTCGCTTGAGAAGGAATCCCCGTTCCCTGCGTTTAAGAAGGGAAGCGATCGGCTCGTTTTGCTAGTAAACAATATCTATGAAATCTACAGATGGGGTACTGGTCATCAGCACATGGTACACATAATGACTTTTGACTTAGCTGTAGGCGCGTGATAACATGCTTACAATTCAAGAGAGGTTGCAGAAGGATTCGATTCTTGATGAGTATCATCGACAAGAATTGGAGGAAATCTCGAAATTGAATCAAAATATCGACATGTCAGGAAATGATTTAGACCATGTTTGCTCGTTTTCTCTGCATTGATCTCAAAGATATATGATTGCATCGTTTCCTATGATAGGGATAAACTAGATGAGGGTAAATTCCGCAAAGGAGTGGAAGTTTGCATTGCTTGTGTGGATCTAACGTTCAGCAATTCAGTATTCAGCAAATCTCTGATGTCCTGTGGTCTGCAATGAACTCCTACAAAGGCATCATTACAAAGCCGATGTTTAGCAAGATTTTTCGCTCCTGCCGGATTAATTGCCTCCTGTCCAAGCCCGTTACCTCGCTTCCCTCTGAGATCATGGGAAACTACATGTACTATACTCCCGACGGAACGATCACCGTCGAATCATCCACCGTTTTCATCTCTCTTTGGCTTGGCCTCACCATCAGAACTATCGAAACCTTGTCAAACTCCTCAACCAATCGCTGCTTTCCTCGCCCTCCCAGTTCACTTTAGGCTTCCGTTTCTTCCACCTGGACGGCATTTCAGACGAGTTAGTGCAGCTGCTCGGCGCTGTGATGAGTCTCGACACCGACACCATTCTCGATATCGTCCACAACACCACCACCACCGACGTTCCCCCTCTTTTTTTTTGAATTTCAGATAGTTCGACATCAACGACGAGTACGTCTACTGGTCCTTTCCCTGGCTCTACGTCTGCGAGAGCGTCGGGACCGCCGCGGAGCAATGTCTTCGCCGATCCATGCTCCACATCCTCGTGTTTTTAAAACAGAACATCGGTAGTCTTCGCTTCGCCGCTTTGACCTGCCTAGTCATCACTCTGAGGGCGAAGGAAGCCCCGCGCGAGCTTTGCGAAGGGATCGAAGCGGACGTGCAGACGCCGCTGGACATGTCCGCGGTGCTGTCGACGTTTCGCCGGTTCCACGCGCAGTACCACTCGAACGTGGCCGTGTTTTTGTACCTGTTCGATCTGCACGTAGCGGCGCGCCAATCGAATGACGAGCAGGTGGATCGAGTCGTGAGTATCGTGATGCGATCTGTGCGGAATCTGTACGATATCGAGGACCGAATGATTCGGAACTACTCGACGTCGCTGTACAAGCGCAGAGAAGACATCGGTGCGGACCGAATCTCCACGCACTCCCACATTCTGCAGCGCATTTCGGAGGATGTAGCGCTTTGATTCTTTTGCTTGACGATCGAAGGAAAAAGCGTTCTCCACGCTGCTGAACGGCGTGCAGGACATGCTGAACGGGATCGAAAACGCCTATTTCAACGAGTTCCGACGCAGCGAGATCGTGTACAGTATGCGAGATATCCGGGACCATCTCACCACCGTTTGGCTTTGGATTGGCGCGTGGTGATTGGTAGATTCGATGGTATGTCGAAGAGGGCACCAAGATCCACAACGATCTGCATCACAAGGTGGAGATCACCAATCGCGTGCGCTATGGCAAGCTGATCTACATCATCACCGCGTTCCAGACCATCTTTCTGCCGCTGCAGACGATCACGGCGATCTACGGAATGAACTTCGATGTGTTTCCCGTGCGGAATTGGTGCGGAGTCGATCGTAGGAGCTCCACTTCGAATACAGCTATTACATCTTTTGGGTGGTTTCGGTGATGTTAGCCCTCATTCTCGGTTATTTTCTTTTTCGATCGCGTGTTTGAGTAACAAACAACTCACAAAAGCTTTCGCAGAAGCGTCAGCACCAGCACGACCAAACATCCCGCAGCCAGAGTCCAGCACACTCGCTCCGTCCTCCTCTCCTTCTCTCCGTCCCTCCTCTCCAGCGTCACATTCAGCGTCTCGCTGCTAGGAAACACGGACTCCCACCACTGCGGTTTATACGTGATCTACGCCTCAACTCCCTTCTTTTTTAAGCACGATCAGCGAGTCCCGCACCGGACTCTGCGCGAAGAACGCGGGCGGCGGGATGGAGACTTGGACGGTTTCGTTCTGGCGCGTGGATCGGAAGTGAATGGGGATGGAGAAGTTCACGTTCAGCGTGGGCGGGCTACAATGCAGCGAAATTGGCTCACGTACAGCGGGTGGATCGTCGCTTCCGCGATAAACACGATGAGCTGAGGCTTCGCTTCTTCGTAGGCAGCGTCGGTATCGACGAAGTCCGTGTAGGAGACAAAGAGAGGAAGCTTCCCCGCGTCGTACATCAGCTGCATCTCCGCCAAATCCACGTAGACTCCCCGCGGCAAATACAGCATCGTGGCGGTCTTGGAGTCGTAGATATTGACGTAGGGATTGTACGTCCCGTCCCGTGCGCTGAGATACGCTTCGATGTGCAGCTGCTCGTTCTCCAAAGTCATCGACGTTTCCGTCGTCCAGAACGGGCTATGCATCAAATCCGCCAAGATAAAGAGAGAAACAATTCGCGCTCTGGGTAGAGAATCTTTCGCTTATTCGCGGTGAACCGCTCGAAGTTTCCCTCGCGTCCAAGCTCGTAGAAAACGACATCGACCGGGGAGTCCAGGCGATCCAGATCGTTTTTGTGAGGGATAATAATCGGCTGGGGCACGTGGTGCGCGTCGCTGATCTCGAGCTCGTTGGTACGATAGTTCTCGAGCTTGAGAGACACCCAGCGCGTGTCCACGTCGGTGGTGTTCTGAGGGAACCACTTTTTGGATCTAGGGGGAGAGAGAAGAGAAGGGAAAGAAATACTGGATTGTGAAGAGATTGTTGTGGTGGCCAACACTCGAAAGACAGCCTCCGGAATGATAGTTCTCATAGTGGAGCATGTCGAAGGGAATCAGGATGTGTGCGTAGCGAACCCATTCCTTTCCGGCTATTCATAAGATGCGAAAATGGGGAGGGTACTAATCTTTGTAGGCTTTACGACAGAAAAGGGAACAACGTAGGAAGGCGTCCACACAACATCGTCCAGATCAATATCATACACAGGATTGCGAACTACTCCTAAAAACCAGCCCATTCTAGATACTTCTTCTGGAGCACTGCTTCACATTAAAGCAGGGAAGAAGAGTCTCAAAAACGTGGCAAAGCCCTTCCAGAGGCTGTTGTTGTTTGTAGGTGATCGTGATGTCAACTCCCTGGATGTAGGAATACTTTTTCCATCGTCCATAATTGTATTTGGGATTGGTCATCACGAATGAAAACGCTTCTACACCCTCAGGGAGCGTAATATTCGTTTCAACATAGGATTTATAACCAACTCCAACTTTAGCCGTAGATCGGCATTTGATGGCATCCAATTCTTCATTTCGCACGACTTCCATGATACTATCGTTATCGGAGAATAGACTAATCTTTTCATAGCCATAGCATCCAATTAAGTATATAAAAAACACGATCAATTGTAGAATCATCCCTCTTTAAAGAAAATAAGTGTAGGGGTAGGAGTTTCATCATGAAAAAAACCTCAATAATGCGGTTTGTAGGTGTTGTATCTGGAGTCTTGTATCTTTGCGCACTTGCTACGGCTTTCTATTCCTACTTCTACCCATTTAGCGAGCCAAAGTTAGCACTTACTGTAGAAACCCTGTTTGGATTGTATGTAGATTCCTCCCAACAATACTCGTGAGATATGTATTAACAATAGTTCCAAAGTGTTTGACTTGTGGAATAATCGGTATTTGCATATCGAATCCAATAGCAAGGAATTCAATTTATTTTCCAAAAAGACGTTCTTTGTGGATGTTGTGAACGATAAGCAAGTGTCTAACCTGATTAGGTTTGTGTGAGTTCTTGTTTTCACGTTTAGCCAGGACGAACACACAGGAAACTACATTGTTAATATTCGGATGTATTTTTCGCGCTGCTACTTGATCGAGAATACCTCTGAAGCGAACACCACCCTCTCTGTTACGGCCAGCACATACCGCTGTATTTGCAGATCGTTCTACTTACATTGCAGCCTTTTGCTTTGTGAACGTAACAATCATGTTTTGGCTCTTTACCCTCATCCTTCTCAACTGGAAGTGCTCTTTCCTCGTTTGTTTCACTCCCAGAACCGTCGTCAACGAACTCGTCTTCTTCCTGCTCGCATTCGTGGCCTTCTTCGTCATGGCGGCATCCTTCATCACCTACATTCCCCTCATCGCAGAGTACCGCATCTCCCTGCCTCCCACACAGAAAACTCCCCGGCATGAACGAAATCTGCTCGAGTCTGCTCTACACCATCGGCCATTTGACCTACTTCACGGTCCTGATCACCGCGGTTTTTTCCTTTTTCCTCCGGATTTCCCTGAATTACTTCCACTTTTCGATCAGCCAGCTGCACAAAATCCCGCGGATCCTGAGCATGCTGGGTCCCTTCGTGTGCGAATACCACCAATGGGTCATCGGAACGTACCTCGCGGCGGCCATCTTCGTGCTGCCGCTCAATTGGGAGCTGTTCCGAGTGATCGGGTTTTTAGGACTGGTGCTGATCGGGCTGCTGCTGTTTTACGGAAGCCAGAAGGCGGTGTATAATCTGTCGAGCGGGGTGATCGTGGCCTCGATCTTTTTGATATGTGTTTTGTTCGGCATGGCGATGTGGGTGCGATGAGGGCGAGTGAAGCGTAGAGCGTACCGGTATATCTTTGCTTCGGAACAAACAGAAACTAAAAAGAAACAGGATTGGAGTGTTTGTTTTAGTCACGTTCGCGGATGGAGGGCATGTTGGCCTCATCTCGCTTGGCGTTCCGCTTTCGCTTCTTCTCCATGTACTTGTTGAGTTTACCGCGTTTGCGAAGCGATTCGAAGCGGTCCTTGAGCTCCGCCTCGCGAATCTCGCGCTTCTTGAGGAAGAAGGGTTTCTTTCCCTTGCTCACGGCCTCTTTTTCCTTCTTCATGAATTCTCGCTTCCGCTCTAGCTGCTAGAACAATTAGTAGGATCAAAAAAGAGACGTACGCGATCTCTTCGATCTCTGCTTAATTTCTGCTGCATAATTCGTGTCATATCGGCCTATGTAAATAAAAATAAGCACACCGCATTCTCACTTGAATCGCTCGTTTTTCCTGGTCGTTCTCTTCCTGGTACATTTGTTCTTTCATTTCCTTTAACTCTTCTTCCTGCTTCTCTTCGATAAATTTGTACGACTTTCGATACAAGTCATAGTTGAATTTGCCTGACAACCCATCAAAACGAGGGTCTATTTATAAAAATGGAACGTGCATAGAATACCTCGAACTTGACGATTTTGCGTATACTCCTTCTTTGTGTGCGTACGTTTTTTGGCAGAAATCTCTTGTGGCGCTTTTTTATTTGCACGTTTTGGTTTCTTTTCACTCGCTTGGTCTAGAAATAACGCAATCCGGAGAACATTGACATACCCTCATGCTGCTTCAATCCACGAATTTCCATTCCATTTTTCCTCATCTCCATGAGTTGCCCGAGAGGAATTGATTTTAACCCGTCCTCGCTCATCGTCTGAAAAAATGGTTTGAACATTGTGTAGAGTCATAGGAGGTAGGAAAACACAGTTATGTTGTGGACTCGATGAGGGAGCGCATAACACTCTTTTTCGTTTTTGTGTGTGTACACCACACGAATTACTCGAATTGAATGAGAAAAGGATAAACGGATTTGAACTGAAATGGAAATGATATCTTGCGAAAAATGAGCAAATAACCGTAAATCGCATGTTCTGAAGGTAGCCCTTAGCTTAACAATCGTTTCTATTCTCGATTTTTTAATACACATATTGTATTGTAAGTACAATGGGGCATATTTGATGTAACTGAGAGAAAAGGATTGCCTGTTGTCGTTTTGTGTTGATGCTAACTATTTCTTCTAGAAACAATGCAGACTACCGATATTGTTTCCAAGTTCTTCATCAGAGAGTACTATACCACTCTCCATAACGATTACAAGAGCATTTACCAGTTCTATGCTCCCGACTGTTTCATGTCGATCGCGATGACTAACAAGGTAGGGGAAAGCTATTTCTGCGTTCTATTTTTAGCCGGCGTTGAAGTGCAATGGAAAGGACAAGGTGATTTCCCTTCTTGAAGAATTTAATCTGAAAGAAGCCGTTTGGAACCTTGACAACGGTCATGTGAGCGTTGCCCCCTTCGAACATGGTATGTATTTAACAACGCTATTTCCCGTCCAGGTGGTATGATCATCCTTGTCAGTGGTCAGATCCTTCTCTCGGACAACAAGGAGCGCTTCTTTTCGCAGAGCTTCGTATTGGGCAAGAACTCCGAGTCTGGCAACGAATTCTACGAGATTCGCCACGACATGCTTCAGCTCATCGACCTCGCCGAGATGGACCAATTCGTGGAGGTCGAAGAGGAGGTCGTGGACACCGCGGAGCCCCTCCCTGTCCCTGACTCCATTCCCTCTTCCCCGTCTTCGGAGTCTTCTCCAGAGCCCTGTCCCGCGTCCACTTCGGAGTCTGCCGCGCTCCCCTCCGCTTCGGCTCCCGCTTTCGAGCCCGCTTCCTCCCTGGACTCGCTCCCTGTCCCTGCGGCCGAGTCTGCTTCCGAGCCCGCCGCCGAGCCGGCTGCTGACGCGCCGAGCGACGCCAAGCCGGCTGCCGAGCCCGCCGCTGCGGAGCCTGCCGCTGCCGAGCCCTTCATCCCCTCCATCCCCGAGGCGCCCAAGGCTCCCGAGGCCCCCAAGGCCGAAACGCCCGCGCAGGCCGAGAAGGAAACGCCCGTGAAGGAGGAAACGCCCGTGAAGGAGGAGATCCCCGCGGAAGTGAAGGCGGAGGCGCAGCAGGCGCAGCAGGCGCAGCAAGCGCAGCAAGCGGTGAAGGAGACGCAGCCGGGCGCAGGGGAGTCGGCAAAGCCGGAGTCGAAGCTCGCGGAGTCGGGAATTTCCGAGTCGAAGGAAGCGAAGACGGAAGGAAAAGCGGAGACGAAGGAAACGAAGGCGAAGACGGAAGTGAAGAAGAAGCCGACGACCCCGCAGGGCAACCAGGGAAGCCAGGGAAGCCAGGGAAGCCACCGCGGGCACGGCCGGTACCCGCATTATGGACACGGATACAACGAGGCGGCGAGCAGCGATAAAAACGCGAACAATGACGACGAGTTCGTGACGGTGAAGTCGCATTTCCCGAGTAAAAAGCGGACGATGGCCGGGTCGAGTCTGTTCGTGCGGTTCCAGGACGCGATGATCAATCGCGACGCGCTGAAGCAGACGTTCAAGGTGGGGATGATGCGATGAGATGGCGTGATGGGTAGAGTGAGGGAACGGTGGTGAATGTACATGTGGTGGAGAACCGGATGTTCGCGTACGTGGACTTTGCGGAGGAGGGAGCGGCGAAGAAGGCGGTGGAACGCGCGCAGACGAAGCCGTTTTATGTGGGAGAGGAGAAGCTGGACGTGGATCTGAAGAGAGAGATGGGGAAGGGCTATGGGAGAAAACATCGGAGTTGGAGGGAGTAGAACGCATGCTGGGTTTAGTAGCGATGTTTGTTGGAATGCACTTGTTATGCAGGAGGGCTGTCAGACTTTCACGGGCTGTCATCTTTGTGTCGTGGACAAGGTGACCAACACGGATGACGCTCTGAAAAAGATCGTACAAACACTGGAAGTAGATGGTCACCCTCTTGGATCAAGCGTAGCAATATGACGCTACTTATCAGGGGACCTGGCGATTAGGCATTGAGCAATATCGAATCAAGAGCGAATTCGCGTCTTCCGTCAAACATAAGGAGTTGAGTTCGGATGTGCGGGAAGCGGATTCGAATGAGTGTGTAGGTCATATCGCTGTGCACGTCATCCTCGTTCCCGCAGAATGTGCTAGTTTGTGGGAAATATTCATCGGTGATTGCAGATCTGGGAATGAGCATGCTTTTTAGTGAGTATTTCCGGTTTTACGAATGTACGCACTCGATCGTTGTTCAAGTAGTTGCCTAATTGGGCGTTTCCTGTAGGGTCACTACTACCGCCTGAACGATTTCATCATTCGCTATGGGTCGGTTCGGAAGGCTGAGGAAGATCTCCATCAAGTCGTTTTGGATGTAGCAGCAGGGCAAAGAATTCATCACCTAGTTCGAGTACCTCGTTTCCGGACATCCAAGATCCTTGATCTTACTTCGCGAACTCCATCGAGTGATTTATCCGTACGGGAAATACGTTCCAACGAGCTTTCTGAATTATTCGACCTGCACAATGCCTATTTCCTCTTCCTCCAATCTCTTTTCGTTCTCTGATCTGGGATTTATGTACGCGGGGATCGCTGGAATGCATTTTGACACTGCTTTTAATCGGAAGGCGCGAGTGAAAACTGAAAATGAATAAACTATGGACTTGGGTCTCTCTCTCTCTCACACACACACACATGAATTGGCTAGAATCGTATCTCAGTTATTTGTTGGCAAAAACACGCAACGATTTTCCTTTTCCTTTCCCGATACACAGTTTCAAAACAAACACGCAAATCCAGCTTCAAATATTTCACATCTCCGAGTTTTCGTGGACACGTCAATTGTTTCACGATAAACGCAATGGCGAACAGCAGGCAAATAATTCCCACGACAATATAGCTCCAGCCGAGGAAATAATTTTTCCCTCCAAGCCAATTGGTTGTTGTGATCACCACGGCTTTGTCGATGTGCTCTTTCACGTAGAAATCTATCGTTTATAAAGTTCAAAAGCCAGACTTGCCAAGATCCGCACCTTCAAATCCGTATTCGCCGGAATGTCCTGTTCGATTCGTCCGTACAGCTTCCGGAAGTGTGGAAGCGCCGCAGCGCGCATCCAGACGATAAAATGCTCGTTCTCCACACCGCCGCCATTGTACGATGCGGAATGAGGATCGTCGCTCTTATCCTTTGGAATCAGATCCGGGTAGCTCTGGTATCTACTCTCACACCGAGTCCGATCGCCTACAGCCACTTATACCCTTCGTCCCCGTAATTGGCCGGATTGTGGAACTTCTCTCGGTCGTACTTCCACGAAATGCCGCTTTCGATGAGTTCGTACGGAGAATCGACCAGAGTGAAGATATCGTTGAACAGAGAGTTGGCTACCGATCCGCACGGATTGAGGATCAAGTCGTTCTCCATGGTTTTGTTACCGCAGCTGGCCTCCAAATCCGCGAAAGCGACGTTTTCTCCGTGGAGCTGCGCATCATTACGACTGTTTACGTAGAGGCGGTGGTTCTAATCTCTCAACCAAGCAACTCTTGTACCTGATAGAAGCCATTTAGCTCGTAGTAGAGATGAATAGGCGCCTTCATATCTTGGTCGATGTGAAATGTTACCTAGGAGCGAGTGAGCTTCGGCCATCGAAATAGAAACACAGGAGACCCACATAACATGTCACGTTTTCATTGTTCTTGGTGATCGCGCAGCTCGGCTCCGACGTTTCCTTTCCGTCATACACGATCTTGTACTCGACGATCTACGGGGAAAGAGACACGTTCTTCAGATTACTTGATGGGAAAAGACCAGAATGGGGATTCCGATCAGAATAAACACAACCCCGATCAGAGAAAAAATGATAATAACATTTCGGGGAGTGAAGAGCGGTTGCCAGTATTTCAATCGTTGCTGGTAGAAATCGTTGTCTGGGAGAGAAGCCTAGCATAGAAGCGTTACCTTTGGGGCGTTTGGAGGAAGGTTCGCTCATGAAGTACTAAAAAATATCAAACTATCTAACAAAAGTGTGTGTTTTCAGGATGCTGTTTCAAACAAAACAAAGGAATGAAAACGAATAATAACAGCAATTATTATTATTATTATTATTATAATTACTACTAATCAAGTTTAGTAGTAGTAGTAGAAAGTCACTTAAACCTTCACCTTCTTATCGGCCTTGGGCGTCACAGCCTTGCCGCTGCTCTTCGTGCTCTTCATCTGCTTGGCGCTTCTCTTTCCCTTCACGCCACCGACAGCCTTCTTCTGTCGCGTGACACGCAGCAGAATGAACACCACCACGGCGATGACGAGAATGGCCACAACGACCAGGATCACGATGACGGCCACGGAGATGCACACTCCCTTCGAGTTCACCCACTCAGGGCCGTTGGGTCCGAGCACACAGTCGCGAGACAGCGTGCCCACGTAGCTTCCCTTCTGCGCGCAGTCGTAGGTAGCGGTGGTGCCAACCTCCACCTCCACGAAGTCGTCGATCGGTCGGCAGCGGCCCACCTTCACGGAGATGTAGATCGGGGTGGCGGAGGCGCCCACAGGGTTCTCTCCGCGGATCGTGAAGGCCTTCGGCTCCGTGTAGACCTCGGTGGGCGTTCCGCTGATCACTCCGGTCTGGGTGTTGAGAGTCAGTCCCGCGGGCAGCGCACGATCGCTGCTGAAGCGAGTGATGAGGTTGTCATACATGGGAGTCTGCTCGGTGATCGCCAGACCCAGCACGAACTCGTAGTTGCTCTTCGGGTACAGCAGATTCTCGGGAATCAGGTACGTGCAGTTGTCGCTGTGGACCTCGCCCAGCACGCCTCCCGAGCAAACTCTGTACTGGAATCCCTTGAATCCGTAGTCGCACAGAGCAGGAGACACCTGACCCTCTCCGACAGAAGGATAGACGCCATCAGCAGGGCACGCGTCTCCGCTCGCCTTGCAGTAGTAGAAGAGGAAGCTCTGGAGCTTCACAGCGTTGCTGTAAGGACTGGTTTCAATCTGCCAGTGGAAGTAGCGGAAGCTGATGAAGTTGATGGGAGAATCGAAGCGGATAATCTCACGATTGACAATCATGGTGTTCGCAGACGTGACGAAGTTCATGGGAGGATCCGTCGGGTCCACTCTTCCCATGAGAGAGAAGCCCATACCAGTGACCGAGGAAGAAGAGAGGATACCGTAGGCATTGAAGGTCGTTCCCTCCTGGTTCTCGATGGTGAAGTCGAGATAGGTACCGGTCTCCGTGTTAATATAGGCAGAGGTGAGGATATCGTAGTCGAACAGATTCTCGAATTTGTCTCCAGAAGACTCAAGAGGCGTTCCAGTGATCTCCGAGTAAGTATCCAGCAGCAGCGAGCAATCCTCCACGCCGAAAACACCAGTGGCATCGAAGTTGACCACCGAGGCCGAATCGGGCGGATTGTGGACCTCGAAGGCAATCACGTTCTTTCCAACGACACCGCCAGTGGTAGGCAGGATGATATGGAAGCTGGAGAACACGTTCGCATCGTGCGAGGAGAGGGCCGTCGACGTGTAGGTGTAGTCGTCGGCAAGGTTGAAGCGGGCCACCTTCTTTCCGTTGAAGTAGGCCACAATACCTCCGTTGTAGCGCACACGCACGTTGAGCACCTGATAGTCGGTCAGATCGGGGAGATCGAAGTTCTTACGAATGTACGTGGTCACGTAGTTCGAAGAGCCGATGGCGGAAGCCTTCATGCTAACGAACTCGCTTCCAGAATAGGTGATGGAGGTCCAGCCTTCAGGAGGCTGCTCCACCTTGGCCACCATCCAGTCCGTGTAAGTGATTTGGAAGGGCAGGAAGGAAGAGAACACAACACCCACGCTCAAGGGCTGGTCGTTGTTGTCAGGGAGAGTACGAGTCTCGAAAATGGTGGCACCCACATCCACGGTCATCATGTAGCCTGCAGGAGTCAGCCAGCCATCACCATAGGCATCATTGGCGTAGAACGTGTAGATACCGTCGTTCAGGCAACGATCCATGTAGACCAGAGCATAGGCAACAGGCAGCACGTCCAACGAAGCGATCAGTGTGCCCTGGTTTCCGCGGCCCTGGTACAGCTTCCACGAAGCCTCGTCAGGATAACCATCCGACTGCATCTTGGCAGTGATCAGTCCACGACCGCCGGTACAGACATCGACCATCAGATTCATCACATAGGAAGTGGCCTCTCCACTGGCCTTGTTCGCGCTAATCGTATAAGTCTGCTGAGGACTTCCCTCCGTGGCAGTTCCGTAGATCATACCCGTTCCGGTACACAGACTCAGTCCGTTCGGGAGCGCAGGGGTGATCGTGAAATCGCGATACATGTTCGCAGTAGGATACGACTCTGCCATTTCAATGTCCTTGAACACAGGGGACTCCACGTACTGCAGATCGGGGATCGTGACGGCGAGGTTGTCCGTGTACATGTCAATTCGGCTCAGCTTCCAGCTGCAGTCACTAATCAGCGACTTCATGTTCATGAACTTGTACTGGTTGTAAGGCTTGTTGTTCTTCAGCCAGAGCTTCTTGGTCTGACCCACCAGCGACCATCCCATGTTCGTGTAGCTGCCCAACAGATTCCACTCTTCATCGGCCTGGTTCTTTCCAAGTACCGACATCTCGCGGACATAATCTTCAGCAGTGTCGTAAGCGCTCTGGATCAGAATCGAAGAGATCCACTCACGACGATCGTCGTTGAAGGTGATAATGAGTCCATTATCAGTGCACTGCGATCCATAGACAAGGGCATAGTAGTAGTGAGTGAACGGATCCGAGCTGAGCGAAGCAGAGCCAGTGGTGGTCGTAGTGTACTCAAACACACGCGAGAACTCGTTGGCGCCAATCAGAGCGACAGCAGCATCGAAAGTGGAATTACGGGCAGTATCTCCATTCGCCACCAGAGCAATAGCGATCGTGTTGCTACCCGACTGAAGATACGAAGCAGAAGGAGCTCCGTCCATCGTCATCGTCTTCACAGGAAGCGAAACTGTACGGAACGTGAGGGAAGGATAGATGTTGTCCACGGTGGCGGAGGCAGATACCTCAGTAATACCGTTCTTGAACACCTCAACGCCGTTCATGTAGATAGCAACACCATAGCGATAACGGATCGAGACGGTGAATCCAGAAATGTTATCCAGAGAGGTCAGAGAGAAAGTCTTCTTGTACAACTCCACACGCTTGGTGAATTGGCCAAAATTGTCGCGCGAGCCGGTGCTCCAGCCGCTGGTGTTCGAGTCATACCAGTTCTCCGGCACATCTCCCTGGTTACGGTAGTACCACTGTTCATAGGTGTCCACAGGGAGGCTGACGTGGACGAAGAAGGAAGGCTCGATACCCAGATTGTTATCAAAACGAGCACGCAGCAAAGTCTCCGTGGTGACACTGTCCAACATCGCCTGGACATACAGGTAAGAGCCCTGAGCCCAGAAGAGCTCGGTACCGGACACATCGACTCCAACACGGTCAATGTCGATACAAAGCAATGTAGACCAATCCATATCATTAAACTGGCCGCTACTGAATCCCACAGAGAAGAGCACGTCCTCATTAGTGGGGTTAATGATGTTGAAAGCCTCCTTCGAAGCAGAATACTTATAGGTACGCAGCAGACGAATGATCGATCCACTGCACTCATTGATCGTCAGAACCAGAGTACCCGAAATAGAGGTACCTTCCATGACTGAGGTAATCGTGAAAGTCGTCTGGGCCTTGGCTTCGCTGGCGATACCCGAAATAATACAAGTATCATTATCCAAGGTGAGACCCTGAGGGAGAGCAGGCTGGATCGTGCACGCCTTGAATCCATAGATAGAGGGCTCGATGTACACCTCCTCCATGTTCTTGTAGTAGGTATAACTCGCCTCGGGGAAAGTGATCGAAGTGGGGATCTGGACATTGCAAATCGAGGGCAACATTTCATAAATATACATGTCCGAGTCGGTTCCAGCAGTCACAGTCAAACGGTAATACTTGTAAGTGTTGCCTCCCCAATATCCAAAAGCATGAGAAAACTGCTTAGGAGTGATGTCAAACCCTTTAAAACCAAGCACCGTCGAGTAGGAAGATCCATCCATCGATCCGCTCACCGTACCAACACGAGGATGGTTATTGGTGTATTTCGGCCAGAGAATCATATCGTTGATCATCGGAGACACAGCAGCGTTCATAGAGAACTTCAGAACGTAGGGAGACTCGCCGAGGTAAAAGTAGGACGAATAGGACTGAGTGTTAAAATCGAAAATGCTGGTAGGAGAGTACGGGTTGTAGGAACCTTCAGAAACAATATCCACACTGTAGGGATAAGGAGTGCACTTCTGGTCCTTCACGCTGGAGCTGATCGCAGCCAAGAAGGCGTCGAAATCCACAGTGTCCTGAGTAAAGCCACTAGGGAAGTGGAGCTCCACGGCCAGCACGCCGTTCTGAGCAATCTCCATACCAGGACGGATAAATCCGCGCATGTCAACAGCAGGATACTGCGAAGAAGCCGCAGTATCGGAGGTAACAGCTCCAGCAGGCATGTTATCACGGAAAACCTCCACTCCACTGATGTATGCAATGACACCATAGCGGTAGTTCATTCTCACTTCATAAGCGGCCATGTCGTTCACTCCGGTGAACTGCTTGCGGAAGTACTGAGTACCGTAGTAGCTGCCCGTAGCAGAGCCCAAAGTCTCCGTGTTCCAGTCGCTATCCGAGTAGGAAGTGGACGTCCAGTCTCCCTGAGCGTTGTTCTTCACCTTCCATTCAGCATTCTTATCAATAGGATAGAGCAGAGAGAGAGTGTAGGTCTGGGTAATAGGTGTGTCAGAAGTTTCCGAAACGTCAGTCATCCAGTTCTTGAAGAACACATTTCCGTTCTTACCAGTCAACGTGAGGAAAGACATATCGGCCCAGCCATCTCCAAAGCCATCACTGAGCTCCAAGGTATACATCCCAGTAGAAGATGTGTCAATGCAGCTCTCGACTACAGATTCCTCAAAATTGATATAAATGTCGTTCTCGTAAAGAGTCTGAGACCCATCGAGGATCTTAACTCCCTGCTCGTAGCAGTAATTACCGCACATCATCGTAATCTTAACAAACGTCTTTCCGGTCATACAAGTTATTTGCGCCATAGTCAAACTTGCAATCGCCAAAAACAGCAATAGCCTGCACATTCTTGCTTCTCTTTTAAAAAATTATGACTGCAGTACACAAGGAAATTATTGTGGCCATTGAATCATTGTTCCTATATTTGTCCATCTGATTGGATGAACCAAGAATTATCGTGATATTATTGGATAAATCAGAACCAATTCTTATTCTGACTATTGTATTACAATGTACTGGCTTAAGACAACTACATGCTAATCATGTAGCATCAATTAAGAATCAAAGAAGATTCAAATGTGTAAAAATAACGTGTCATTAAAATTCTCTTTCGGAGGAAAGAAACATTATTCCACGAATTAAGTGAGAAGACATATAGTAACGGATTGGAAGTACTATTTTGGTGAACTTTGTTACGTAATGAAATATCGGTGTACAGTACATATTAGGTTAACTCGCGGTGCATAACGTGTTGTAGCGCAAGTTTGTGCGATGTCATCGTCACAAATCACAGTACAGCAGTGCCCTAAAATTGGGACAATAATACGCATAAAACCATAACAATATTCCTATTTGGGTTTTGACCTTTTCTGGGACTGACACCGCGTGTAAAATTCAACAGAGACCTATTCTTTTATATTTACGAAGTAAAACCTATAGCGAGCTGAGTAATTGAGTCTTTAATAGTTGTGTTCCTAAAACATAATCGTATTCTGTCAATTTTGTGCCTCTTTGAGTCTTAAAGACGTAGCATGAATGTACACAACAAAGAAATTCTCAAACTCCATCTCACTTTTATCAAGTACAAATCCCTTCTTGAATGGATCGGTAGAGTGAAGTATTTCCTATTTTATCACGATACCTCCGATTATCACGATCTGTAAGGTTTGCATTGAAGATTATGTTGGAACACTATTTCGAAACCATCACATCGCCTTTTCTATGAAAGAATACTATTTTTAATAATTTTAGCAACAAAGAGATGTAAGAAAGAATACCTTGATTACGTAATTGTTCTAATAATTCATCTACTGTCTTATATATGGTGCCGCTCTTTCTTTGCTCCGGATAAGATAAGTACTGTACACTACGAATTACCTGGATAACGAACATCAGACAGAATACTACAACTCTTCGAATCGGGCAATAAAGATAACAGTGGAATGACTTCCAACTTCTTCTTCTTCTTTGCTTTCACGATATCCGGTAGCTTTGGATAGCGAGGAGTATTCAAGCGGAGGTCCGTTGTGATCACTGCAGGAAGCGGAACTTCCAAAGTTCGAAGACCATCTTCCTCTTCTTCTTCCACGATCACCTAGTTTATACTTCAATAGAAAATATGTGCAAACTTTGCGAGGATCGTCGTCCCGAAATTTCATTGCGCTGACATTGGTTGCTTCGGGCCAATCCAGTAAGCCAGAAAGCATCGAGCCTGTTTGTTTGTTATCGCCATCAATGCTTTGTTTACCCATAAGCACCAGATCAGGTTTCTCCTTTTCAACAATCTTCTCCAGAGCCTGCGCGACAACGAAAGGAGGTACATCCACATCTACAGGCGTCGAAGACTCCACCAAAATCCCTGGTTCTTAAGCAAAATATTTTCTCAAACCTCTATCCGCTCCTAAAGCCATGCAATAACGTAGTTGCTCTTGTGCAGCTTTTACCCCTATTGATACTGCGACAATCTATTTTTTATAGCGGCCTCGGTGTAAATACCTCGTCGGCAACCTTCGCTTCTTTCAACCGAACCGCTTGCTCCATGGCAATCTCACAAAACGGATTTACAGCCATTTTTAGGTTTTTCATCTCTACCCTTTGGGTTGAGGCGTTTAGTCGGATCTTTACTGCATGGTCCACGACTAATCGTTATTTGGCACTCAAGCATCTGCCTCTCTTAACTGCAACAAGGATTTTCATTCGTTGACTCTTAGTTATTCATTTCTGACGTGTCTCCAACTTTTGGAACTCCCAAAATTTCCACTATATAGGTCCACCTAGTTTTTTGTTTGGAATCGATGGCTACCAATCTGGATAGAAAAGAAAAGAGACAAGTAGACAAGTCTATCCTCTGTTTGATTCATAGGCTGTGCTAGTGGTCGATTCGAGTTCTCTTCTTCTTTTCCCACTCACTACTGATACTCCGTTTGTATGATTTAGGAGCTGTGCATTACTGATAATAGAGCTTGCTTCCTCTGGCCAATATGACCATTATTGACTATTCCTTATACTGGCTGGCATCTCAAAGTGTTAATGAAGTCTTTGTATGTAGTACGGGCGATGACAAGAGTCTAGCAGATTACTTTAGTACCACGAATTGGAATGTGGTGAACTTGTAATCTCGTTTTGATGTTTTTTTGAATTAGGGAGAAGAAGGAATGCATGCAGGGTGTTATCACATCTCCAGTGATTTACTATTACTACATGAGCAACTGCAGCTCTACAGGAGATATCCTCAGAGAAATTGACTCTCGTAACCTGATAGAGAGCAGTTGCTTTCTCCTTGTGAACTGTGGGGCTATCACGAATCTGGATATCACCGAGTTGTGGAAAGAGCAGAAAGCGCGTTACAAGCAGTCGCCGTTTAACATCATGACCTCCGTTTTCACGCACATGCCCTACTACAAAGGTGTGCATCGCAAACGAGATATCGCTCTGGCTCTCACCGAGAGCAACCAGATCTTAGCTTACAAAAATATGAACGAGAGCGATTGTTTCTCGGTCTTAACCGAATCGGTGCTCGAAAACAACATGGTACGTTTCATTTCCTTCTGGTTTCTGATACCTTATAGACATCCATTCGTTACGATGTCGCGCCTGCTGGCATCCACATGTGCAGTCGCGACGTGCTCGTGCAGTTCAGCGACAACTACGACTACAAAGACATCACGGAGGACTATCTGACCAACGAGGTGAACAACATCACGTTCGGCTACAAGTACTACGCCTACTTCAACGACAACTCTTATGCCTGCTTTATCCATGTTGGCTGTGGGCTCTTATCTTTCTATTCTAGGATTTAACGTCTTACAAGCAAGTGGCCTCCGATATCATTCGTCGCTGGTGCTATCCGATGGTTCCGGATAACGATATCGCGGGACTGCGGATGTGCTCCTATGGACGAAACGACCTCTATGTGCATCCCTCCGTCAAACTCGATTATTCCACGCGTCTGATTCGTCGCTGCCGTAGGAATCGGCCCTGATCTGGGAGTGTAGTGATTCAGAACAACTCGGAGCTCGGAATGAACGCGGAGTTTTGCGGAACGATCATCGGCGTGGACTGCAAAGTAGGGGACAACACACACGTGGACCAATGCATGATCATGGATCGCAGCGATATCGGAGCGGACTGTCGCGTTGTGTCGGCTATTGTGGGAACCAACGTCGTGATTGGATCGAACTGCGAAGTGGTGAACTGTGTGCTGGGGCCTGGAGTTGTGATCGGCCCTGGAACATCGCTCTCCAGCAAGCTGGTGATCAAACGATCGGATTTGGAGAATGTGCAGGACGAGCTGTCGTCGATCCAGGACGTGATGCAGGATCCGGTGATCCAGTCGCTGGAGATGTGGTTTGATCAGCAAGAAGATGGTGGAGAAGAAGAAGAAGAAGAAGTGCAGAAGGATATTTGTGTATTGCCGATGCAATACGAAACGCCGAATAAATGGATTGAATGGCCTCGCAATTCGTTCTCGAAGTGTCAGGGTTTCGAAAGCGACGACGAAGAGGAGGAAACGGTGGAGAATCTAAACAACAATTACTACTTGGGACTGAGCGATTTCGTGAAGAATCTGGAAGACAGACAAGGCGAGAATATGGCTGATATTCTCACCGAAATCAACTGCTTCCGAATGAGTTGCAACTGCTCGTATTCGGATATCGTGCGCAATCTGGTGGCGATTATGATCGAGTTCTGTTGGAATCCGAAAGATACGCTCGAAGAATGGGTGGGTTTTCCGTTCAGTTCGATGATGTGTAGAAGAAGAAGAAAATTGTGCAGGTGAAGGAGATTGTTCGGAGACAGTCGCTGTTGATCAAGAACTATCTGATTGAGAGCGAAGGCCTCTCCATGCTGTCCATTATCGACTATGTGGCGCTTTTCTCGTCGGAGAACAACGAGTTCATTCCTTTCTTCGGGCCGTTTTTGCAGATTCTGTGGGATAGCGGCGTGGTGGACGATAAGGCCGTGGGGAAGTGGATCGAAAACGTGCAGAACGACCCGGATTCGTCGTATGTGGAGCTGCTGGACGATCCGGTAGTGCGAGAGATGAAAGAGTATATCAATGATGACTCGGAGTATTCTTCCTATTCGGAATATTCCAGCAGTGGAAGCGATTCGTATAGTGGAAGTGAGTCGGAGTCGGAGTCAGAATCGGAGTCGGAGTCGGAGTCAGAATCGGAGTCTGAGTCTGAGTCTGAGTCTGAGTCAGAGTCAGTGTCTGAGTTAGAGTCAGTGTCTGAGTTAGAGTCAGAGCCAGTGTCTGAGTTAGAGTCAGTGTCTGAGTTAGAGTCAGAGTCAGTGTCTGAGTTAGAGAGTGAAAGTGGATTAGAGAGCGGAAGTAGATCAGAGAGTGAAAGTGAAAGTGAATCAGAAAGTGAAAGCGACTTTGGATCAGAAAGTGGCTCGGGATCAGAATGTGATGATAGCAACTCGTATTCTGCTTCCGATTCTAGTGATTAATCCTTGTTAACCACGCTTTTGATTCCCTTTTCTAATAGCATTCGTTGTTTCTTTCACACAAACACTTCAAATCTTAAAGAAGATGTTCTGACGCACAAATTCATTTCCAATCACAACCCACATTCCCACACCCAACACATAAGAATTAATCATCGTCGTCCAGTGCGTCGCTTCCTTAAAATGATATCTACACGTTCATTCCCCATCCATTATTATTCCTTACGAGAACGGCATATACTCTCCCACGAACTCATGAATCACGTAAATCAACAAGGAATTCATCCCCAACGCCCGATAAGGAAAGCCCGACCAAATCTTCCACACATCCACCAGCAAATAGATCAGTCCAAACGCCAAAAATCCAGTTCCACTCGTGATCGCGATAAAACTCGTGTTCCACTTGTTCTTATTAATCGGCATGTATCCATCGTACTGCTTGAATCCGCACAGAATGCCACTGAACAGCAGCAAACCTGCTCCAATTCCAAGATACACCAACAACTGATTCTTCTGCTTCTTCACTGTTCGGAATACCCACGGTATCCACGTTCCCAAATACGTCAAAAAGATCGCGTTCATCATTCCCAAGATTCCTTCACACTCGAAATGGTTGCCTCCATACACATAAACCACCGCAGAGCCGTGGTACATGTGCTTTTCTCCCAGCAGCTTCAAGTCGATGTAGCGGTAAATTCCGCCGGTGCAATCGCGGAACAAGCCATCATCTCCGTTCCCACCGGGGCCAGAATAGCCGACAGGACAGCCAGGAGCCGCCACAAACTTTGCAATGGACCAGTGCCTATTTGTGAGAGAGAACAGAAGCAAGAGAATACGCCACGGCGAAGAGAGTCGGGACGATCCAGTCCAGTCTAAAACAAAAGAAGGGAACGCAAAAACAAACATGTGGCGAACGTTGGGATCGTCTTTGAACGTGGAACGCGCGGTCCATCGACTGATGAATCCTTTTCCCTTGTACCAGACCGGCGTGTAGAGAAGAACAAGCGAGTTGATGAGTCCAGACACGGAGAAATAGGCAAGAACTGAGAATGAGAGAAGGCAAAAGCAAATGAAAACCTCCAAGGATTCGCACCGTTTCGAACGACTGGGATTGATTAATCAGGAAATTGAGGACGTAGAGAATCAGGGCACGCTTCAGACACTTCAGCGTGCACTTCCATGTCGCCTTCAGAGGCGAGCATCCATCGAGTTGGTATCGTTTGAACGCTCCGTTCATGGAGAGAGGAAGAGACATGCCTTGCGTAAACATAAACCTACGATCGATCGACCCATCCATCATCCGCTGTACAGAGGAAACGCGAAGTCCGCAAACGTGATTCCATCCCAGGCAGCATGCATGAGGGAGTGACTGTATTGGCCTGCTCCATAGTTCGCGAAGATCATGATGCAGATCGTGATGCCTCGGAACACGTCGATCGATTGCACGCGTGATTTCATTGGCTGGGAGACAACGGATTGTTTCTCCTTTTGGATGAGTGGCTCATTGACGGAGCTTGCTTCAGTTTTGGAGGCTTCTTCATTCCTTCCCTTGCGAATGTTTTCGATCATCACAACAAAAAAACAAAATGCAAAGGTAATCGCGATCATAAAGTATAAGGGAACGTAGTAGTCATGACCTTTCTTGTCTGTAATAAGCTGCATCTGCACTTATAACACATACACTCATTGCTACCGGGACCGAAGCGTCGGTATAGTTCAACGTGTACATGCCATATTCTTGAAGCTGGACCGATGTGATAATGGAAGTCTCTTCCGCTTCTATTCCATTTTCAACTCGAGTCACCTGGAAATCAAGAGGGAACTGCATATCGGTTATACGATATCTCCTTGATGTTATCCTGCCGCATCTCTTTACTACGTAAATCCACCTTTCATAGACTCATCAAACTCTTGGAACAAGCATTTGTGACAATTGGCAGATCTGAAGAAAATCTACGCAACGATCACAAAATCAAATAGAAACACACCTTGTAATATCCTTGAGGCATCTGAAAGCGAACATGGGCACAATTCATTTTTCCCTCGATATCATCTGCCGAAACCTATAGAATGACGATATCTGAAGTTAGTCAACCAAAAGTGCTAGGAACAATACACACAAAAGAGATAACATTTTTGTTTAACAATTGGAGTGTAATGTGTACGTTTCTATCAAATAGGACGAGTGATAACAGTAATACGAAACTATCTGGACATTACCCTACTCTCCTGCTGTGACACTCACAGTACTTTCAATCGACTGTCTCTTCCCAGTACAGTGAGATATACCCATTTTCATTTTTTTTGAATCATTAATCCGAGGTGTCGTTTAGATGGAGCTTTCTGATAACGAGAGGGATGAGTTATTGTATCAACTATTGAAGAAGGATTTAAAGACTGCAGGCAAGTAAGTTATCCTTTTGTGCTTCTAATCTGTAGGAATCTTAACAAGGTGACGGAGAAATGCTTTTGCAGTTGTGTGAAGGATTTTACGGTTTCAACCCTCGGAAAAAAGGAATTGGCCTGCATACAGAACTGTGCTTCCAAGCAAATGGACCTGATGGACCGAACACAGCGCGCATATCAGGAAGTGAGGACTAAGGGGATGTCCACCACATCTCAATAGTTTCACATATTTCATACGCATTCTAAATCCTTATGCCATAGTGATTTGTTCGTCTGTTCGTTTGTTTGTTGTAAATAAGAGTCGAGTTACTCAGTTGTGTGAGTGGTTTCCTTGCCTCAATAAAAATCGTCATTTACTTTTCTAAAGTGTAGTATATTTGGTAAAAAATAAACGCGCGAACGAGCAATAGAGAAAATCGATTGACCACTCTAAGGAAACGATGTCCCAAATATATAGAAAATTCCTATATAAATTTAGGACATTGAGGTTCCGTCGTTGTCCATTTATCGCTTTTCATAGTTTTCTATCTCAAAACATTTTAACTCACCATGGGTAAACATCAAGATCGTCGTCTTACTTTCTGGCAGAACTTCATTGCCGGAGGTATTGCTGGAGTCGGTTCTCGTACATTCACCTCCCCTCTCGATGTGGTCAAGATTATTTGCCAGGTCGGTTCGAAGCAGCACACTGGTTTCATTGGAACCTTCAAGAACGTGTACAGCCAGGAGGGTCTGAAGGGATTCTGGAAGGGTAATGGTGTTGCCTGTGTGAGACTGTTCCCCTACTCTGCTATCAACTTCGCTGTGTTCAACGAGTTGAAGAAGGTGTGGACCGATCCCGAGACTGGAAGAATGTCGAACTTCCTTTCCCTGTCTGCCGGAGCTATTGCCGGAGTGGTCGCTACGGTGGCTGTGTATCCTCTGGATATGATCAAGACCCGTTTGACTGTGCAGGTCAATGGCCAGAACAAGTACAACGGAATCATTGATGCCTTCCGTGTGATCATTAAGGAGGAGGGAGTGATGGCTCTGTACAAGGGTATTACCGCTTCCATTCTTGGTGTGATTCCTTTCGGAGGTCTTCAGTTCATGTCCTACGAAATTCTGGCTTACGTCTGGGGCAAGCCTCGTTCTGAGTTGAAGGGATGGGAGAACTTCGTGAACGGTTGCTTGGCTGGATCCATTGCTCAGACTGTGTCCTTCCCGTTCGATACCATCCGTAAGAAGATGCAGGCTCAGAACAAGAAGGCTCTGACTTCGGATGTGGATGTGGAGTTCAACGGTCTGTGGGATTGCATCTGCCAGACTGTCAAGAGAAACGGTGTCCTGGGTCTCTGGAGAGGTACTCTCGCCAACCTGGCCAAGGTCGCTCCTTACGCTGGTCTGATGTTCTTCTTCAACGAGATCTGCAAGAACTTCTACTACTACCGCAACGGTTACACCACCAGCATGTGGAAGCCCACTCCTAAGGAAGGAATTGATCAGTCCTGGTCTGTGCAGGAGATCAAGGCCTACTATGCTGAGCAGAAGAAGAAGGAGCAGAAGAAGGACGAATAAAGGAACTCATGTAGTAGTACTTGGTGAGCACTATACTTTGATTGAAGTATGGAGTATCGTTTTGGTGTGTTTGTTTGAATCAGGTTTGTTGCGTTTGTTTGAATCAGGTTTGTTGTGATGTTTGTTTGTATCAACTTTGTTGCGATGTTTGACCTTTTTTTCACTCAGTCATTCATTGGGAGGGAGCTCCAATTTGGTTTATGCATTCCAGATATAATCTGGTCAATGCGATCATCCAGGGAAAGTACCACCGCGGACCCATTCGATGGAGAGTATGACTTCGCAAAACTCAACATTCTCTCTAGAGAAAAGCTATTGTCCTAGAAAGCATCGTCTTCTCCTATACATTCCTAGAACACTGTACTTACTTCGCTTTCAGTGAAGATGGAGAAACTTTGCGTAGATTCTAGATTCCACATTCCAAACTAGTGAGTTGTTGTATTTTCGATTCATCGACCGCCTATTTGATTCAATGGAAATATGCTCCTCATCAGGTGGGTGGGTGGGCGAAATAAATCGATATATAGGGACTCTTGCCGCTTCGTTGCCTTCACTGTGTTATGTTAAAATGCGAGCAACCCTTTTCGACTGCATTTTGCCTTGCGGAGTGTGATAAGTCTTTTTGGGGTTTTTTACTTTTTGATTGCAGAGTGATAGTGTAGTGTCCTATTTCGTTGAACCTTCCTTCCCAACTTATCATCTTTCTCTCACCTTCATTCAGCAAAATATGACAATTATCTATCACAGCCAATATCCGTGTAATCATTCGTCCGCTTTTCAAATGGATTCGCGTTTAATCACCTACACCTCCGATTCTTGCTGCTCTATTCTCCCTTACCCCAATGAATTTGAGCTGGTTCTCTGTGAAACAAACCCAGCAAAGTCACATTCCGAGTCATTCGACTACGAGTGGAAGTCCGCTCAATCTCGTCGCTTTCTTCAAGAATCGAAGTTTCCCATCCTTTCTTCAGCAAAATCAAACCTCTCCTTTCTCGCCTCTGCACCTCATCGTCGCTGGTTCTCCATCATCTACCCGCATCCCAACTCCCCCGTCGTTTTGAATCTCGCTTCGTTTTTTATCTCCGATCGTGGCGTCGACGCGTTTTCCAGAGAATTCCAGAACGAAACCAACGGAATCAAGGTAGGAACAGTAGCAGCAGCAGTAGTGAGTAACGATCCAGGTCAAAATCGGCAAGGTTTCGATCACAGAGCTGTGTGCTGCGTGCTTTCCGGGCACTTTTATCCACTATTTTTCGTATTCCATAATTCAGTCCTATTTGTGCCATTCGCGCTGCTTTGTGCCACACGTTCAGCTCGCGTGCTTGGTGCTGGCGAGCAGCCTGCAGGCTTCTGAACGCCGGATGAAGAAGGATTGCTACTGGGTGGTGCTGGAGCTCTGCTTCCACGCGTCGAAGACAGCGAAGATGACCGAAAACGCGTACGCAGTGGTGTTGGAAAAGAGGCCAATCAAGCTGGAGAGCGAGGATTTTGCGATGCAGCGACGGGAAGTCGCGGAAATTCTGGAAAGGCGAGTGAAATATCTGTCTGCAAAGCTGGAGGGCGTGTGGCGAGGGAAGCCTGCGACGTACAGCTTTCGTTCTGAGCAAGGAAAGCCGGTGGTGGTCGTGAATCCGCGATATGGCGATGTTTTATACACGGTTTCGTGATCTGTTTGATACAAACACTCGAAAACAATGCACGATGTAACGCTTGCTCCACGAAAGGATTCTGTAACATGGGAACGGAGGGCAGTCTGCGGAAGCCAGGCTTGAAGTGGATCATGACCAAATCCAAGTTATGGTTGATGTACATTCGCTTGCCATAGCGGATTAAATGAACCTCCACGTAGGGAGTGGTTCGCACACGCACGATCGTCTTCTGCCGCTCGCCTTTCGTCACTTTTTTGCATCGTCGATCGCACACTTCGTGGATTTGCATCGACTTCTGCCAGTCCTCAATGCGATACTGACACGCATAAAAGTCATTCCGCACCTACACGTCAGTTCGCGCTGTGAAACGCACGCTGAAACCATCCACGTTGGGATATGCCAAATCGTACAATCGCACGACATCGACCACTCTCCAATCCGGATTGACGGGCAGGAAAAACTCGTCGACATCGCAGAAAATCATAAACTGCGTGGTGTATCGATATCTCCGATTGCAGCTGTTCATCATCACTTGCTGCTCGTAGAACGGACGATGATAGGGCAGTGTGAAATCGATGAGATCGATGATTCCATGCGTGGTATACGCTCTCAACTTTTCCTCCCAATACGGGAGATTTCCGTTGATGTAGAACGCGAAGTGCTGCACGCCATGGAAGAAATGGTGGTTGATAAACGCGATCACCTGCGCTAACGGCGCGTTTTCGAGGAACACGCAGAGGGAGAGATAGAATCGCTGCGCGCGGAAGTCGGGAAGGAACTCAAGATCGAGCGAATAGGAGTGATTTTCCTGAAGGGATCGAATTGCGTAATGCGTGTCGCTCGCTGTCGAGCATTGGTTCTTAAATTTGAATTCTGTGATGATGATGTGTTTGTCGGGATCCACGCGATAGTGATTCGTTTCCGTCTGTCCCGCGTGTGTGCAAACCCACGTGTCCGTCATGCTGATTCGCGTTTTGTTTCGTCCGGACACCACGTACATGTATTTCAAGTTAAACAACGCTTCCACCACCAGCGTCTCATCTTCGCAGTACGTAAACCCGTCCATTAGCATCGGAGACAGCCCGGAATAGTATTTCGGGTCCGCTGTGTAGAACTCGTGGCGAGGTCGACCCACCCAGACGGTCGTTTCACTCGTGCTTTTTTGGGCGGCTTGGCGAAGCTCCTCTTCCGTGTATGGTACGGTGAGGTTCATTGAGCGGCGAAGACGATACAGGGTTTGGTTTCGCATCGCATCCAGCTGCTTAAAGTATTTCATCTGCCAAAACGTCGATTTGCCTTTCAGAAACTCTTTCTCCGTGTGGTTCTCCCGGCGTCCGTTGATGAGGTACTCATCCGGATTGGTAGGGGTGAAATAGGGAGGGATTGGCTGCATTGCAAACGATTGGAGAGGCTTCTTTATGAGCAGTCTTGGATCGAGTCTCGGTTGCATTGTTGGGAGTCCAGTTGTCTCAAATATTTCTCGTTTTTCATCGTTGTAGAATAGTTTCTTTGGAATAGTAAACCGAGGTGGCTTCTGGTCCGTGTTCAACTGCGGAGCACTTTCCTTCTTTGGTAGTGGTACAGATGACTGGTAAACGACTTGAGTATTATATTGAAATAGCGGAGAGGAGCCTATTTTCATTGGCCACGATATCACGGAAAAATCACCCATAGATAGATCTAAAATAGAGAAAAACGAAAACACATACAGTCCTGTCCAGAACATTCAGTTACTCGATAGTAAACGGCAATTGCACACAATAACAATGTAATCTACATCTTGATCTTTCTCTACAAACCCCAAACAATATAGATTGTACTATTATTCATAGTAACAAACAAGACGCATTATAAATGATAAAACCGTTTCGAGTTTTCATAGACTACTTTAGCCAGCTCCTCTACTGACATCGACCTGATGCTGGCGACCTCCGAGCAGACCTAGAGTGACACAACGCATAGGATCCTTACGCGTAAGACAGTCAGCGGAGTATTGATAGCTACACCTGCTTCATCAAAAAGCGATACTGAGTCCTTAATGCACTACTCCTAACCCTTCTCTCCACTCGTCCTACCATATCCGGAGCGTCACTTTCCAGCAATATTCGATCCAGAGGATATTTTCGAATCGTATCTTCCATTGCTTTTCTCCTTTTCGGAGACAGGTTGAACAAATAGCCCGAAATCGAAAAATAGGCTCCCAAATCTGCCAGCTTCTGTACATAGTCTGGAGGTCCAGCGTATCCATGCATCAGAAAGGAGGATGAAAAGGGTCCTTCCTCCTTTAGAATCGAGTAGACTGCTGGAACACACTTCACGCAGTGCACAGCGAACGGAATGGACAGCAAAGACGCCAGATGAACTTGCTGTTTGAAACATCTTTCTTGCAGAGAGAAAGGAACACGCGAAACAATCAATTTGTCCATTCCAATTTCCCCGATGTATCTTAGAGCATCCTTTCTCTTCTCTAATTCCTCGAAAGCTGTTTCCCAGGTTTCCTCACTGAGATAATAGGGGTGGATTCCATAGAACGGAATGACTTCCGGATTGGAGTCGGCAATCGCGTCGACCCATCCAAAATCCTCGGGCGATGTGGCATTCACTGCAAAGTACCGAACTCCTTGTTCCTTGGCACTCTGGATGAGAGTGTTCACCACATTTGCGATCCTCGGGAAATGGAGATGGCAATGTGCATCCACGAACTGCATTTTAACAAACAACGACGCAAACAACAATAACAAGAGTTACATAGCAGCGTAATCGGAGTCAGAGTCAGAGTCCGTATCCGCCTTGGACTTCTTCGCCTTCTTGGCAGGCTTCTTGGCGGGCTTCTTTCCCTTCTTCGCAGGCTTGCGGTCGGAATCGCTATCCGAGTCCGAGTCATCGGAGTCCGAATCGCTGTCGGAATCGCTGTCCGAGTCATCGGAGTCATCAGAATCGTCGGAGTCGTCGGAATCATCGGAATCGGAAGAGACCTTCTTCGATTTCTTGGCGGGCTTCTTGGCAGCCTTCTTGGCAGGCTTGCGATCGGAGTCAGAGGACTCGTCGGAAGAGTCGTCAGAAGAGTCATCGGAGGAGTCGGAATCATCCGAGTCACTGCTATCTTCCCGGATGGGAGACTCGTCTCTGGCGTTCTCGTCAGCCTCCATGGCCTCCAGAGCAGCATCATAGGCAGCCTGGTCATCGGCAATGCTCTTCATGCGGATGCCGCTGTCGCGGATCTCCTCGGCGGTGTAGCCCAGCAGGTTGATCAGCGAGGCGCATTTATTGGTGATCTCATCGCAGTAGTCCACGCGCTGCTCGGTGAAGCGCTGCAGGCACTCGATTCCGAGCTTCACGCGATCCTTGTGGAAGGACACCACTCCGTCCTTGACTCCCTGCAGCACATCGGCCGAGGCCTTCTCCTTCGCGTCTCTCTTCTCCTTGGCCTTCTCCACGGCCTCCTTGGCCTTCTTCACGGCCTTCTTGCCCTCGGCCTTGGCCTCCTGCACCTTGTCCTTGGCCTTGTCGATCGCCTTCTCGGCCTTCTCGATCTCCTTCATGGCGCGGTCGCGGTTGTGGATGACCTGGCACACGGACAGGGCCTTGCCGCTGAACATACGCAGATCGGTGATGAGTCCCTCGTTCTGCGCGTTGCTGTCGAACTTCTCGTAGTTACCGATCTCCTTCAGGTTGTCGGACACCTTCGTGAAGTAGTCCAGTCCGTCCACGGTCTCGAAGGTGCGAGCCACCACCACGAACTGCGAGAACGATCCGGACATGTCGATCCAGGCCTTGGCGGCGTTGGTCTCCGAAGCCACCATGCGCTCTCCGGCGGAGATCACCTTCTTCATCTGCTCGCTGTACTTGACGAGGTTGTACTCCACATCGCCGAACTCGGCGGTCTGGTCCACCATATCGATGGCGTTTCCGGTGGTGGACTCGATCATCTTGTTCACTCCCGAGCGAGTGGCGGCCACGGCCTTGTTCACCATGTCCAGCACGGCACCATCGCCGCCAGGCATGATGCTACGCGCAGCGGTCATACCCTCCGAGGAGGCGGTGAGGAACACCTGCACGTCGTAGGTCACGGCGAAGGTCGGGTCGCGAGTGACCTCGTCGATGAACTTCTGCAGCGCCAGACGACGGCCCTCCACGAAGTCCTTGTCGAAACGGTTGCGGGACTGCTTCTCGGGAATGGGGGGAATCACACGGCCCGGGAAGGTACGGGTGAGGCGGTTGAACAGCCACTCGAAGTCGGAGTAGCGGCGGTTCACCTTCAGGTTGTCCACGGGATAGTTCTCCATCGTGGTCTTGACGCTGATGGCGTACTCCGTGTGCTTGTTGAACATCGTTCCCACAGTGTGGGGCTTGGCGATCGAAATCTCAAAGGTCTTGTCTCCGTCGGGAAGAGTCAAACCCTCAGACTGGCCGGTTATAATTCACACACACAACCCTACGTAGTCACTGTCGGGAGCAAGAGCAAAATCGGGGAGATCGTAGCTGTTTCCAGCAATGGCCTTGATGGAAGGCTCACCATCCTGCTGAGCGCAAGCAACCAGCATGCAAGCAATCATCCATCCATTTCTGGACAGAGTCGGCTTGTTCTTTCCATTTCCAGCGAGCTTCCAAATCTCGCCGAGGACGTCGTTATCGAGACCCGATCTGCGCAGGAACTGAGCTCCCTCCTTTCCGTCGATCTACGGCATCAGACAGAAGCCAGGATTCAAGTACCTTATCATCCTCATCATAATCGACAATATCAAAGATTTTATTGAAGTAGTTCACCTCCTTTCCAGAGACATGAACAGTCTTCTTCTTCATAGGAATATCGACACCACCCTGGTCGATGTTAATCTTAGAAAGCATATTTGAGAATTGGCTCATGGTTTCTTCTATATACTCAGTAGAGCTGCAAATCCCCTACACAAAACGACAGATACCTACAATCTTTTTGATGAAGGGAGGATGATGACACGGCGGAATTTGGAGGGAACATGGCGTAGCGATTACTCATTCCTTTTATAGAGATCCACACTCATTTTGATTTCAAATTCCATCGTGAGACCTTGCTAAACACACTCTATCTTTACGTTCTACGCTATGCAATTTATAGATGATCTACGAATCGACTCGTAATGCCGATTGGATACACCATTGGCATCCATCAATTTTGGGACTGTACGAGAGAGATACATGTGGAGGAGACTTTTCTACTCATACCTTGATTACGTTACGTACAGAAGAATGGAGACCAGAACCTTGCCTTTTTGCCTCATACTATGGCTTGTAGTATGCACACCATTTAATAGAAATCAAAATTACTCATATTTCCAGAATCTATGCCATGCGATAGGTACACAATCATAGAAACAGCGATTCTATTTCTTGTGTAATATCGCGATTCTACTTATTCAAGTTTTGTGCTGTAGGAATCACAAGATTTTTGTTATCTGTGAAGATTTGAGTGGTCATCAACAATGTCTGTTTCTGAATTCTTTATCTTAACGCTCCATGGGGACCGACTTATCTACCACGATTGTATCCTTTTTGGCTGTGTGTTCACCATTAGTGCGAAGTGAAATGCCGAAGGGCACTCCGGAGTTGTTCTATCGAACGATCCAGTTCTGGGAGGATGTAAACCCACCTCCTGTGTTTGTATGCTCCCCCTTGCCTTTTTTCAGGACTAGGACTGCGATGGAATCCACTTTTTACATATTCGGAGAAACCGCTTTTATTTCGTCTTCTCCACGAAGGTAAACCTCTTCTATCCCAGGTTGATGACAAGGTGAATGTCTCTCCCACGTTCTATCTGGAGCTTCTTCTGCGTATTGCAGACCTGATTAGTGTACGAAGCGTTGCTGCACGTTGATGCCTAGGATTATATCGGTAGTCTTACAGAAGGTGGTTTGCGGAAGAATATGACTTTGATTTACGAGTTAATAAACGAAATCATGGTAAGCTTGCCTAATCCAGCTTTCTGATGGCTAGGATTCGGGCTATGTGGAGAGCACTTCCGCGGAATTCCTCCAGGACTACGTGTCTGCACGCTCGGAGAACAACGCCGTTCAGTTCATGGTTTTCTCTTCCCTCGCTTTCTCACTCGCAGAACAAGCTCTCCACGCTGGTCGGCCAGGACCTCGGCATGAAAACGATCGTGGACAAGATGAAATCGACGGGCGATCTGTACATCGACGTGATCGAGAGCGTGCACTGCGTCCTCGACTGCAACGTACCCTCCCTTCTCCCCTCTCCTTCCTTCTAGTCGCAAGTCACCAACAGCGCCCTCGAAGGCACCATCCAGATGCGGAACGCTCTGGAGGGCCATCCCCGTTTCCACGTTCGTCTCAACAACAACATCGTGGTGGGACGCACCAGCGAGGACCAGCCCGACGCGCTGCGCGTGGACGACATGAACTTCCACCCCTCCGTGGACGTCGCCAGCTTCGAGAAGGACCACGTGCTGCACCTCACGGGGCCGGACGGCACGTTCACCGCCATGAATTACCGCTCGACGCGGCCGTTCTTCCCGCCCATCCTGGTGCAGCCGATCGTGGAGTACACGTCGGAATACAAGATGGACATCGTGATCAAGCTCACCACCAACTTCGCGCCCGAGCTGCGCTGCGACGAGCTGTACGTCTCCTTCCACACGCCGCTCATCACGTCGTCATGCAAGTGCGAATTGCCCGCCGAGGCGAAGAAGCAGTCCACCGACTACAGCGAGACCAAGCGGCTGGTCATCTGGAAGATCGTCGACGCGCCGGGCAGACAGGAGTTCTTCCTCCATGTGATCATTACGCTCACGAAGCCGTATGATATGTTCACCGTGAAGACCATGGGCGCCATTGCGTAGGGGAGGGGCAGGGAAGCGAGTCGTAGGCTGCACTTCACGATCTCGAATATGTCGCTTAGCGGAATGGCGGTGCAGGGAGTGGATATCGACAGACTGACTAATAATCCCGATGTGCCAGAACCGTATCGATGGGGAGTCGGGGTGAGCTGTAGGAATCGCTGGATTCGGTACAAGGTGAAGTCCTCGTCTTATGTGTGCAGATTTTGGAGTGTTTGTTTTACAAATGGATAAATCTTCGATTTCTCGACGTGAGAGGTGGGGAAAATGTGTGTGAAACATAGTGTACCTCATTCTTTACAACTTGTACTGTGTGATTGGATGGTCGTATATTTGGTACCTACAAATCGCTTTTTATGTTTGCAAGTACAATTGTGTATTCACCGGGTTTGATACCTAGGTATGAGAACTTCTGGGATTTGATCTCGCCTTCCTTGAAGATTATCCAGACGTCTGCATTGGTAGAGATCCTGCACTCAGTACTGGGCATCGTGCGATCTCCTCTTCTCCCAACTGTGACTCAGCGTTGCGAAAGAGCATTGTCCTGAGCCTTAGTTTTCGGCAGAATGCTCCTCTTGTGGGGATACTCCAATATCTCAGTGCAGACCCAGCAATCCCTGAGCTTCCGAATCCTAATTCACGCGTAGCATTGTATTTTGCAATTTGATGACTCCCAGATGGTCTCTCGTCGAAGTGCCTCGCTACCTGTTTTACTTGGTGAAAGAACTCGGATGGAAGATGCCTACTTGGCTGCTGTTCCTTCGCTATAACATGTTCTACGTTCTCTATCCTCTCGGGATGTTTGAGGAAATCATGGTGATCGTCCAAGCACTCCCATTCATCAAGGAAACGCAGCCGTTCTCCATCTCTCTCCCCAATCCCTACAACATGGTCTTTAACTTCTACTATGCGAGTATTGCATTCCTTCCGCTGTATATTCCACGTAAGCATGCTCGAATTGCTACCACCTAGTTGGACCGATGCTGTACAAAAATATGATTCGGCAGAGAGAGAAGAACGTAGCGACTCTGCGCAGCATAATATATAGTGGGTCCAAAGAAAAGAAGGCAAAAGTGATTAATCTGTTTGTTTGAAACCCTTTCGATAGAATCGGGAAATCCCCGTTATTCCGCCTCCACTCGACCACTCTTTCATATTCGCACTTCTGCTGTTTGGTTTGGGTATATTTTTTTATCGGGGGTCGCTTAGAAATAGAAAGATCATGTCCGACAACGAGTATGACAGTTATTCTGAGGAAGAAGAGATTACTGATCTCAGTAATCCTAACGTGGTAGAGAAGTACAAGGTTGCCGCTGATATCGTAAACAAGGCTCTGAAGGGAGTTCTTTCTCAGGTTTGGCTTCAGGGGTGATCGTGAGGTGCTAGTGCGTTGCTGGAAAGCTCGTTTCTGACATTTGCTCCTTCGGCGATTTGCTTATTGAAAAGCAGTGCGAGCAGATCTACAAGAACAAGCAACTTGAGAAGGGTATTGCATTCCCTACCTGCGTGTCTGTAAATGATATGGTGTGCCACTACTCTCCTTACCCCGACGAGTCCATAAAGCTGTCTCCTGGAGATGTTGTGAAGGTGGATCTGGGTTGCCACATTGACGGCTTCATCGCCTTGGCTGCGAACACCGTGATCATTCCCTCCGAGACCGAGGAGGAATCCAAGAAGAAGGCCATCGTACCACGCATTGTACTGTTTCGATCTAGAACGATTTGATGGCAGCTGCTCGCATCATGGGAGACGTCTGCCACCGTCTGATCAAGCCGGACAACACCAACACCATGGTCACCCAGGCCCTGGCGAAGGTGGCGGAGGCGTACGACGTGCGATTGGTGCAGGGCATTCTGATGCACCAGGTGCGCTCCCTTCCCTTCCCTGCCCTCACGCGTAGATGAAGCAGTTCGTGATCGACGGCAACAACGTGATCCTGGCGGCTCCTTCCTCGACGGAGCGCGTGGACGAGGTGGTGTTCCGTCCGAACGAGGTGTACACGGTGGACATCGCGCTCACCAAGGGCTCGGGCAAGACTCGCGACATCGGTACGCGCACCACGGTGTACCGCCGCAACCTGGAGAGCCGCTACATGGTGAAGATGAAGGCTTCGCGCGCGGTGCTGAGCGAGGTGGATCGCCGCTTCCCCAGCTTCCCGTTCTCGTGCAGAGCGCTGGAGGAGAAGTCGACGCGCATGGGCGTGGTGGAGCTGGTGAACCACGATCTGCTGGAGCCCTATCCCGTGATCTACACCTCAGATCGCGAGGTGGCTGTGCACTACAAGTTCACCGTGCTGCTGACTCTCAACGGAACCAGCCGCATCAGCGGAGAAACCATCGATCTGGCCGCGTATCCCTCCGAGAAGAAGGTCGAAGACGCTGAGATTCTGGAGATCCTGAAGCAGTCGTAAGGTGAGGGAAAGGGAGTTGAGTGTGTAGTCCGGTCAAGTCGAAGAAGGCCAAGGCCAAGGCTAAGGCTAAGGCCAAGAAGGCTGCTGCTGCTGCTGCCGCCGCTGCCGCTGCTGCTGCAGAGGAGACGAAGGAGGCATAATCTGGTTTTCGATAAGTCATCACTTTTGTTTGTTGAAATTGAACAAAGGAAAAGCGAGAAGGTGTATTGGGTGAAGGTTTGGATTTACCAGGGTATCTTATATTCGCCTTGGGATGTTTTCAATCAGAATTAGTGGGTATGATAGTGGCAGAACACTTAATTGGTAATTCTTAAATCATAAACATCATCATTGCGTGTATCTCTGCATACTATTTCTGGGAATCATTAGTATGGTGGACAAAACATCATATTTGTAGAGCAATGAAAGATCAATGCTTCTCTATTGATAGAATATATCAGCAAACATATTGTACTTTGCTAATACATGGTATTCTACATGTTAGGAGGCGAAGTAATGACACAATTTTGACCCTTTCTGATAATGCATTGCTATACGATGCATAATACACAACACTATATATAATGGAAAGAGCAATGACAAAAATTAATTGATTATACGAATTGGCAGTGAATCCAAGGAAGTGTTCTATTACAGGTATGTAGAATACAGTAGATACAAAAAAGAAAAATAGTGAATTTGCTTTTGATATCAAATAGTATTAAGGATGCATAATACGAAAAAAGTCTTATCATTTTTGTTATAATCAAGTTGAAAGCCATATTCGTGACACCGCAATATGTACTCTTCATTAACTAGGAAGTTAGTATTTGCTATTGTCGCTGTATCCCTGTACACTATGAATTTGTTAATTCAATTTCTAGATACTTCTTTGAGATAAACATATTGGGAAGACTAAAATCTAAATACGTCTGGGGTGGACAATACGATCTTCATATCAAAACACCTGGTTTGTTGTTTGATGGTGATTGAACACTTAGTTGATTTCAACAATATTCAAGGATATGATATAGCTGGAAAAGCAAATTCATCCTATGTCAAGAAATCAAGGTTTGTGGACATGCCAATCCTCCATAACACGAGTGCTATTGGTATTTTAATATTGTACATCCCTATCTATTAGAATACAAAAAGATAGAGAAAATTCTAGTAAAGCGACTCTTGCATGGTGTTGGACCAAAAGCATCATCCTATATTATATTGAGAGAAGATGAACCTTATGGCTTCGGAAACAATTTTCGGAGCTTGCTGGCCTCTGCTTTAATAGCTTTGATAAGCGGAAAACGACTGAGAAGTACTACTAATCGTTCAAGTTGATGTATTATAGTTATGTGGGATAACTACTTCTTACTAATGGACAATGAATTCATTCGGTTGCGATACAATGAATCGGAAGGTAGATACTTCTTTGATGAGTTGTTATCCTTGTAGTGAAAAGGAACAAAATCAGTTACTATTATACGTTTCCCAAAGATTTGTTCACTTCAGTCAATAATGATCCAAACATCACCGACTATTTCAAATCCAAATACTCAGGGATCCATACCTATGCCATCTTGTCTCCATCGATTTGTTCCAACCCAGAATATGTGGAGAAGCTTGTGGACATTGGACTGATTCCAAATGCTGAGAATGCAATGATTGAAATCCACCATCGACTCTCTCGGATCTTATTTCAACCCAAGAAGTCTCTAATAAACGAAACAAGAGTATTCATGAAGGAAAATAAGCTGGAAAATTGTGTTGGCATTCAATATCGAACAGGTGGATATGTATCCCACTTTTACGAGCGTACTACGTTTCTATCGTTAGACTCTGTCGTCGAGAGTGCAAAAATTCTAAAAACAGCATTTGCAAATAAGAACCGGACGGTATTTTTAACAACGGATTCTATGAAAGTATTGAAAGTCGTTCCGAAAATGATGGAACCATTACAAGTTAGGAGTGTCCAAATGTATGCGATTGGCCACTCTGCTTCAAATAGAAAGACTTTTGTTGGATTGTCCCCAATAATGAATCGAATTTTTATGGATCTGTACATATTTTCAAGCTGCGATTCTATCTTTTGGACGCGAAATAGTTCTTTCGGAGAATTAGGGTACTGGCTCTCTAATTCTCATACGGCATGTCAAATAGATAAATAATCTGTTTATTGAACAAACTAAATTATGAGATATTTAAATCAGTGTATAATAATTGACAATGGAAATGATTTGACAATAATTGACAAATTTGAGGTGAATTTTGGAAAACGATGAGTGGTAAAGAATATTTTTGAATATGGAACCAGCAGTTGCTCAGGAACCTGTGCCTACTCAAGGAGAGGGTAACTGTACAGTATCCGATCTAAGAAATAGAGAAATTGAGTAAGAACGAGTTGAAGAGAAGAGAGAAAATGAAGAGAAAGGAGGCTGAAAAGGCTGCCAAGGAGGCCGCTAAGGCTGCCAAGGCCGCTGCCACTCCAAGTACCAAGAAAGAGGATGAGGAAGATGTGGACCCCACCAAATACTTTGAGAACCGTCTTGCTGTTGTGGAAAAAGCCGAGGCTGCTGGTGAGACCTATTACCCCCACAAATTCCAAGTGCAGTACTCCCTTCCCGAGTTTATCGAGAAGTTCTCGTATTGCAAGGACGGAGATCGCTTGGAGTCCGAGCCGTGCTCTGTTGCTGGACGTGTTATTCTGAAGCGCGCTTCTGGCAAGAAGCTTTTCTTCTACACGCTCCAGGGTGATGGCAAGCAAATCCAGGTGATGGCAAGCGAGGACAAGTACGAGGGAGGCGCTGAGGCGTTCCAGGAGATCTACAACAAGGTGCGTCGTGGAGACATCATCGGCATTCGCGGCTTCCCCGGTCGTTCGAAGCGCGGCGAGCTGAGTATCTTCCCGTACAGCATTCAGATCCTCTCTCCCTGTTTGCACATGCTTCCGAAGCCGTTCATCGGTCTGACCAATCCTGAAACTCGCTACCGAATGCGTTATCTGGACCTCATCATGAACCCTTCGGTCCGCGATAAGTTCATCATCCGCTCTCGCGTGATCCGGTATTTTTGTGTCCGTTTCTGTCTGATGGCTAGAGGTATTCGCTCGTTCCTGGATGAGCGCGGATTCATTGAGGTGGAGACGCCCATGATGAACATGCACGCTGGAGGCGCGACCGCGAAGCCGTTCATCACGCACCACAACGATCTCAATTTGGATTTGTACATGCGTATCGCCCCTGAGTTGTATCTGAAGGTGGGCTGTCTGGGCGCGGAGATGAGGTGTAGCAACTGGTGATTGGCGGAATGGACCGCGTGTACGAGCTGGGCCGCCAGTTCCGCAACGAGTCCATCGATATGACGCACAACCCCGAGTTCACGACGTGCGAGTTCTACATGGCCTACGCGGACGTGTACGACATCGTAGGCCCGCTGCGCGCTGCGAGCTGATGGGTAGATGGAGCTGACGGAGCAGATGGTGTCCGGCATCGTGAAGGACATCACCGGCGGCTACAAGATCCAGTACCACCCGCAGGGCAAGGACGGTAGGCTGCGCGGAGCGGAGCGAGCTGATCGCATAGCGGACCCCGTGGAGATCGACTTCACGCCCCCATGGCCGCGCTACAGCATGATCGAGGAGCTGGAGAAGCAGAGCGGACTCAAGATCCCGATGCCCCTGGAGTCCCAGGAGACCTACGACTTCCTCGTGGCCACCTGCAAGGAGCTGAAGATCGAGTGCACGCCTCCCCTCACGACGCCGCGCCTCCTGGACAAGCTCGTGGAGCACTTCGTGGAGCCGCTGTGCCTGAACCCGTCCTTCGTCTGCGACCACCCGGCCATCTGCTCGCCGCTGGCGAAGTACCACCGCAGCAAGCCGGGCCTGTGCGAGCGATTCGAACTGTTCGTGAACTACACGGAGCTGGCCAACGCGTACACGGAGCTGAACAACCCCATGGTCCAGAGGGACCGATTCATGCAGCAGGCGCGCGATAAGTCCAAGGGAGACGAGGAGGCGCAGTGTCTCGACGAGGAGTTCTGCACGGCGCTCGAGCACGGACTGCCGCCCACCGGAGGATGGGGACTCGGAGTCGATCGACTCACCATGTTCCTCACGGACAGTAACAATATCAAGGAGGTGCTGCTGTTCCCCGCGATGAAGCCGATTGAGGAGAACAAGCCGGAGGAGTGTGCGTAAACGGGGTTGAGTCGGTGTTTGTTTGGATTCAGTTTCGATCTCTCTAATTCTTCAATTCTTTTAGTATCCGGTAGTTTGTATCTACGATGAGTTCGGGACTTCGAAATCTGGGAAATACGTGCTTTATGAACGCGGCGCTCCAAGTTGCCCATTAGTTTCCATTCTGTTTCCTAGTGCGTTATTCATTCTCCAGAGTTCGCAACCAATATTATTAAGGTTGAAAAGTCCTCCAATAACAAACGTATTCTTTCCGAGGGATCTGGCAAAGTAGAATGTCCTTTCACACACGCAGTTGCCCAACTACTCAGAGATGCGTACGTTGGCGGCGAGTCGTCGATCTCCCCGAAATACATTCAATCCCAGGTCTCTAAACACTTTTCCTATATCACAGACGGCTCTCAGCACGATTCTCACGAATTTTTCGTATCGATTGGGACGTGTCCTCACGGGTAGACACTTTTCCTTCAAATTCTGGAAGAGGAACAAAACAAAGTACTCGATGCGGATCGTTCTCCCTTGTATTCAACCGACCCCCTTCCTTTCGACATTACCTATTCCTTCTTGAATTCCGAATCCTTTTCACTGATCAACGAGTTGTCAGAGGAGTGGTGGCAGGCGTACAAGCGGCGCAATCCCAATTTTCTCACGAATGTGTATTACGGTGTTCAGAGCACGATCTCGACATGCCAGCATTGCCATCTAGTTTCTCCACCCGCACTCTTTCATGTTCGTAGCAAACTCTCGTCCGGTCCGTGTTTAACACGCTCTACGTGTCTCTCCCCGAGCCGCAATCGCAAATCAGCATCACGATCATCGTCGAATCTCTCTCCCCCGAAGACGCAGCGCGCGGCCATTTCACCATCCAATGGGCCTCGCTGCCCGTGGACATCGACGACTACTCGCGCCTCGTCGATCTGCTCCCTTCGATTTACGACGCGACGGGGATTGCGCCGGACGCCGCGGCCTCGATGCAGTGCGTCTTCGTGCGCGGCGTTTCCCACGAGCTGAGCCGTTTCATCGAGGTTTCATCGCCAAGCCGGGTTGATCGTAGTACTCGCTCGTGGATCTGTCGACCTCGCTGGAGAGTCTGCTGAATCAGCGCGCCAAAGTGACGCTGCAGGCGTATATCGTACGAGTGGAGGGGGCGTGCGATGCAGGTGCCCAACCAGGATCCCTTCCTCTTTCTCTCCTCCACGATGGTCACCTTCGCGGAGAGCGGCAGCGCGCAGCTCCGCAATCTCCACATCCCTCTGCTGGTCACGTATTCCGAGACCGAGTCCATGCGATCGCTGCTCTATCGAATTCGATGCATTATTGAGGCTTTGTACCTTCCGAATGACCCGAATGTGGCTAATGTTTCTAATGTGGCCAATGTATCGAAGGTCCCTAATGTCCCGAATGTCCCGAATGTATCAAAGGTCCCTAATATGGCCCATGTCACGAATGTGTCGAAGGTCCCAAACGACCCAATTAATTCGAATCATTTAGGGGCAATAAGGGGCTCCAAGGACCCTATTAGTTTTAATGCAGTACAGAATCCCGCTGTCCCTGTAGAACACAACCATCTAATGAATCCAAAACACTCGAATGACCCTAATGACCCTAATGACCCTAATGACCCTAATGACCCAATAAATCACCACCCCCACGCCCCCCATATCCCCCTAAACTCGAACTCTCCGAAGCCCTTCCACTCGGGCCATGTCCCTAATTCCAATGCCCCCAAACCCTCTCCCTTCCCCATCGACCTCCCTCGTCTTCGTCGCAGCCTTTTCTTCACTCCTCTCGACGAATCGCCCGCCGGTCCGTTTCCCTACTCCGACTTTGTCGCGGTTATTCTGCACAGCTTCGCGCTCTCTCACTACTCCCCGCGGTTCTTCGACGAGCTCCCCGTTCTCTCCCTGACCGACTGCACGCTCGCCGCCCGCGACTCCGCCCTCCCCGCGGGGGACGTGCTCCGCTCGCTGGACCGTCCGGGCCCCGCGGAAACGTGGAGCGTTTCGGTGATTCTGCGCGCGCAGACGAGCGCAGTCCACCCGCTCATCACGACGCCGTTTCTCCAGTTTCTCTCGACGGCGAAGGTGGAGGCGATTTTCCAGGCGATCCAGCAGAAGCTGCGGGTGGAGATCAGCGTGCTGGAGAAGCAGCGGCCCCGCGGGTATCGCCCCTCGCCCATCCGATTGGAGGATTGTCTGCGCCAGGCCGTGCAGTCCACCGCCATCGAGGTCTGCGACAACTGCGGCGAGGCCTCCCCGCGGGACTTGCAGTCGCGCATCACGCAGCTGCCGCCCGTGCTGGTGATCCTCCTGAAGCGCTTCTCGTTCGAGTTTTCCCGCGGGAAGGCCCATGGATACACGATCGGCTATGGCGGAGGCCGCCGGAAAATCACGGATCTGGTGAGCTTCCCGGTGGAGGGGCTGGACATGGCGCCGTACGCGTTCGGCTGCGACTCAGCGCTGTACGATCTGGTGAGCGTGTGCAACCACACGGGCAGCGCGGATTTCGGGCATTATTACGCGTACGCGCTGTGCGAGCAGGGCGGGACGACCGCGTGGTTCGAGTTCAACGACAGCTCCGTGTACCCCATTCGCCAGAGCGACGTGCAGAGCGACTGCGCCTACTATCTCGTCTATCGGCAGAGGACGCGGCCTCCGCTCCGCGCTGTGAGCGAACAGATCCGAAGCGAGCTGGGCGCCATGAAGGAGTCCTTCAAGACCGGCTCCTTCGGCCAAGCCGTGAAGAACTTGGCGCAGAAGCCTGCATGGCAGAGCAGGATTCCCGCGGTGCAGGGTTCTGCGAGCGGCGAAGCGCCGGATTTCCGGGACAATGCCGCGAGAATGAAGGGATCGTGGGAGAGGGAGGCTGGACTCGCGGATTCGAAGCAGAAAAACGCGAAGAAAGAAGAAAAACAGACGGCGCAGAATTCGACCTGCGTGAATACAAATACTGTAGTGTTGGGAGAAGCGCTGTGGGAAATAGATCGTCAAATCGAGAGGGAATGTAGGGATTGTGGAGGGAGTGACGAGGGTAGCGAGGTGTATCAGTATTGCGATGATGATCGTGGCAGTGACAGCGATTATCGTTTTGACTTCTCTTGTGTTGGTTGTGATATTTTTATAATGTTTTTGACTTTGTTTCACAGGCAAGTTGTCCTACCCATTTTCATTCTTATTACCATTACAACATCTATTGTTTTTTTACTACTATTACAACTACGATACATAACGTTGTTTCTTTATTACTGTATATGTGATGATGTGAGAGTTTCGTACCCATTTCACCTTTGCTTCACAAACCATATCTTTCTACACCACTCTTCCTTTTACCACACTGAACACCATCGTTCTGGCAACACTTTAGAGGATGCAATACGATCGTAACCTTTCCGACTTTGTTTCTCAAACACTTCACAATCCTGTTCCTCGCTCCAGATTCGCTCGCGTATCCTGGGTGAAACGGTCGTAGTAGCGACCCAGCTTCTTGTTGAAGTTCCGATTTCGCTCGTTGATGTAATCCACCGTTTCCTGGTTGTAGCTACACATCATCCTAACTCATCATCACCAACAAGGTGCGTCGTTTGCTGAACTGGCTGTGTTTCTCGTCTTGCTTCTTCTGCCCCTCCACCAAGCGGTCGATCGTTTCTTTGGAAAGATGCGAATTGCTGCCATAATCGAGAAGACCGTCATAGTCTTCTTCCGCTTTCGCAGCTGACTCGGGAGTCGTTTGCAGTGTTTTGAGCCTTTTCTCATAGCCACGGTAGATCGCGTCCTACGATCAATTCGCTCGAGTAACAATACCTGACCGAAAATGTTCCATCCATAGTTTAACACGCGGTTTCTTTCCTTTTCTTTTTTTGATTCGCTCCGTTTTTGAGCCATTTCCGAAGTTTCCAAGAGATGTCTAAATATGGTTTTACAGTCAATTCTCTACGCGTTCTTCTCCGTGATTCCCCTCAATCTTCGCTCTTTTAACTCTTTTTCGTGTGCTTCTCGCCATTCTCGTTTAGCTTCTCTTTTTGATTCTCTAAATGTAAGGGAAAAAGAAGAACGCAACGATTCACTTGTAGTACTCTTCGCTTCCAATTCCACTGCCTTCATCGTATATCTGGTAACTATGCTTACAAACTGACTACAAACTCCTACCTTTCTTAAATCGTTCTTCAATTTTCTTTATTTCTTCCAATTTTGCTTTCTTTCGTTCTTCCAGCTTTTTCTCCTCGGGACTCACTTCTTCTGTCTCTTTTTTGACAGGGTCTGAAGTTTCTTCCATGGGATCAATGACTTTACAATGAGGTGAAAGAAATATGGACTATTTTTATTATAATAGTTTGAATTTGATTGTTGGAAGGGATAGTAATGTTGTTTATACGCGCAGAGGGCATGCGGATACTAACAATGGACTAGAAATAGTCACAATTAGAGTAGTTGCTGAATATTGTAAGGTTTCAATAGACTAGAAGGGCATATATGAGTATTTTGTGAGCAGTCTAGTATAAGAAAAAGAGATGTTAGGGAAAGTGAGTCTCTTCCTAAATCTGAGGTAATATGTTTCTAAAAATGTTGTAGGTGATAGAATAGTGCCCGATAACTCAATGCATCAGAAAGTAATAGCAATTTGCAAAAATAGATGGCCAGACCTCATTTCTTTATATATAACATGTAATCCCTTGTTTGACTCCACAACAAGAGAATAAAATATACACGCAAATCTCAACACATACTATTTGTAATCCTTCCAACTCCTTCCTCACTTCCATGATTGCATTTCTGCAATTTAATCGAATTACTATTCACTACAATTATTAATTCAAACCCACTCCCCTTCATTCCCCAATACAAAACCGCGGGGGTATCTTGGTCAAACAGAAAAAACATGATGAATAGACTTCTAACTCGTTCATTCGCTGCTTCTCAGAAAATCATATTTTCTGGTATTCAGCCAAGCGGAATTCCTCACATCGGGAATTACTTCGGCGCGTTGAAAAACTGGGTAGATGAACAGAAGGAAGGAAGTATGAGAAAGCTGAAAATGTGTGAATTTAGACTATAAGAAGAGCTACTTTGGAATAATGAGTTATCACGCTCTCACTTCCGTTTCTGACCCAAATGAATTGAAGGAAAACATTATGTAGACATAATGAACAAAGATTGACGCGTAGGAATTCGTTTAGTTCTCTTTTGGCGTGTGGTCTGGAGCCAAGGGAGAACTCTGTGTTATTTGTTCAATCTGATGTACCTTTCACGTTGCCTTTTCAATAGAATGCTTACCACTGCGAATTAGGTTGGATTTTAGAAAACAACATCAATATCAATCGGCTCTTACGTATGCATCAATTCAAAGACAAAATCGCAAAACTTGGAAGCAAGGCTGATGCTTTTGCCAGCCCGCTGGGTCTTCTGTCCTACCCGGTCTTAATGACTGCCGACATCATGATGTACAACGCAACGCGTATTCCTTTGTGTGTTTTTCAAAGCAGATGTGCCTGTGGGAGAAGATCAGATTCAACATGTGGAGGTAGCTCGCGATATCATCGACCACTTCAACCGAAAATACAACGTTCACTTCAATCTACCCGAACCCGAAGTGTTTGTGGGTAGAATTGGCTTAGGGATGTAAAATAGGACGACGCATCATGTCGCTCTCTGATGGGAAGAAGAAAATGAGCAAATCATCGCAGACCCAATTTAGCAACATTTCGATTATTGGTCGAATGAAGGAGAGATTTGTAAAGTTTAGACCCTCCCGAGCGAATTCAAGAATGCATCAAGCGAGCCAAGACAGACTGTTTGCAAGGCTTATCGTAAGGAGTGAATGACTTCCTTGGATGGTTCATAGACTGGATAAAGACGCGCGGCCCGAGATTTACAACCTTGTTTCGCTGATGGCTGCAGCTACCAATCAAACTCTGGAGGCCGTTTATGAGCAATACAAAGTAGTGGAAGGATAGGGGAGTGTCAATGTAGGACTGCTCGATGGCACAGTTCAAACCGCAATTGGCAGATGCGCTGATTGCCTGCCTTTCTCCGATTCGAGACAAGTACAAGGAGCTACAAGAAAACCAAGATTATGTATATGATCTGATGAGGCAAGGAGCGGAACAAACGAAAGAAGAGGCCGAACATCGAATGCAGTTGATCAAAACGATTATGGGGTTGATAGTGTTTACTGTTTCTTGATAGAAATGTATTTACCAAGAGGAAAACACGATAGTCACGAATTCAAGAAGAATACAGATTGGTCATGCTTACACGCTTGAATGCTTGTCTATCATGTAGCTACTATCAATATAAACATAGGAATATGCGAATTATCCGAGTTTAATGTGTGTTGGTTTGTAACAGGGCTTGTGTTTATCGGATGTTGAATGATCGTACTTGTCCTTAAATATCTGTGTTTTCCCAATACCACAATACGTTGAACCCGTCAGAAATAGAGATATTCCTGTAAAAAGACCAAAACGACTGTATAATTAGAGTTGTGATTCAATGGGGTAGAAATATACTCCCTCGTACTACGACACGCGAGTAGAATGCTATTTCAAGATGACCAGAGTGAAGAATTGGAAGCATAATGCAAGACCTTAGCAATACAGTATATCACTATAGGGATTGAACTTGCAGCATGGATGTACTCAATTGAGACTAGTAACGAGCAGAAACTTTGCATCACTTGTTATAGGAAAGGGCATTCCAATGATATCTATAACAGCCATACGACGTTGACTGCAATATTTGTTATGTAACGTGTAATGGCATTACAACCAATGCTTGAAGGTTATGCAAATGTCTCCAAAGTTAATAAAGAATCGTCCAGGTTGTGTAACTACAAAAAGAAAAGACTATTAGGAAAGAGCATGGTTGGTGACGATTTGAGCGATAGGAACACACAGTCTAACTTAAAAGTAGCCAAGATTGACATTATTAGATATTTAAAACTGATCTGACATGCTATCTATTTTGAGTCAGCTTAAATCAAAGGCAGAAAATACCTCATTTTTTGGATATCGGCATATTTTTTGTATGCAAAAAGAAGATCCCTTTGGATGTTACTGTGGCGAAGGATTTAACAGGCCAATGATTCGCTGTCGTCATTGCAGACGCTGGTATCATTTTGACTGGTAATGATTCGTCTGTTCACAAGCTCACTTCTAGTGTGAACGCAAGGAGAAAAGATATTGACAATCCCAATAATTTTTACTGTTTTGAGTGCTTGGATTATAAGACGACCTCAGGTATGCATTTTGTCTGGCATGGAACTCAAGATGACGACGAAGATTACAATTTTGAGGAAGATTTGAAAAATCAGAAAGAATGGAATGAAGATTCTTGTAAGCGAATGAGAGTTTGTCGTACGCTCATTTTCGTTTTTTGAACATAGCTCAAGATATCGACTTTAACGATAGCAGTGTTTCCTCAATGAGTGAGACGGAGATTTTACGATCAATTTGCGTCATCGAGCAAACGCTTCTTTTGAGCGACTGTTCTCCATCCATTCACTCCTTGAATGATTCTAGTAACCATGAAACAATAGATCAGCAAGAAGTGCGCGCTTGCCCTCCCGCTTGATCCATAGAGAGACCACCGTCTCTACATTTTGAAAATGAACCCCTATCTCTACAGACTTTTTACTGACATTGAACGTTCTCGCCTGCACAAACATGCGGTCAACGTTCGTTCTTATCTAGCGTCCAAAGACCTCCGTCCATCTTCTCACAAGCAAATTCTTGCATATAGCGAAGAATGTCCCAATTATTGTACGTATTGAGGCATAGGGATGGAAAAGTCCCGATTTTTCCTTGAAGAAAACGCAGTTCCCTCCAACTGTGTTGCCATTAATACGGATGTGCGCTTGTTTGACTGGTCCGTAAGAGAAGCGATAGAAAAGAGTACCCTCTAGAAATTTGGCCAAGTTCAGAAGCGATTAGCGGGTCGTTTGTTTGATGTCGTCATGATCGATCCTCCTTGGCAGTTAACGTCTGACAATCCCTCTCGAGGCGTAGAAGTGACGAGAATGGATGAAGAATAGGTAGCTATAAAGTACCAGACGCTAAGTGATGAGGCAATTTCCGCGATTCCTTTGCACAAAATTCAATCGGATGGCCTGCTTTTTATGTGGGTTATCAACTGCAAGTTTACCACAGCGATCAAAATGATTGAGCTCTGGGGATATAAGTGGGAGATGAGGAGAGATGGTTGATGATGATTAGGTTAGTTGGTGATATTTCTTGGGTAAAGCTTACCTCGAAGGGTATTATTGCCCAGGGAAATGGTTTTTATCTGCAGCATGCAAAAGAAACTTGTTTTGTGGCACAGAAGGGGAGCTCTGCGTTTATTGACGCAGACTACATGGGGAAAATCGACGATGTGATCATGTCCAAACGAAAAGGGCAGAGCCAGAAGCCACAAGAGATTTACGATGTGATTGAGAGCTTGGTTCCCAATGGATTTTATTGCGAAATCTTTGGCCGTTTGAATAATTTACGGAATAACTGGGTAACGATTGGAAATGAAATCTGGCTTGTTTGTTGCGAAATGAGTATTGTACAAATCGAAACGCGGAGTCAATTTCTTTTTAAGCTTCACGCTTGTCAACTTTATTTATTTTTTTAGTTTACTCCCTATCAAGCTACTCACATGGAACTTAAGGAAATTGTGGATGATGAGTATTACTCTATAAAAGACGAACATGTTGATTGTCGTTTGGATTTTATTATTCCTAGTCTCGGCATGTCGAGGAACAGTTTTTGAAGCGGGTTGCTAGCGAAGGATGCAAGGAGCTACTCTTTCCGCTCTACCCTCGCGTGGACAATCTATTTTATGATGGACTGCGAAAGGAGAATTTGATTGAGTGTGTATGCCTTGCTTTTTTGTTGTCATAGCTGTAGTACCGTTCTTTTACAAACGAAGAGAAGAGTGTCTTGTAGAGCGCTGCTTTGGGTATCGTTACGCATAGGTATTCTATCGTTTCTTATGGAAAGAAAATGTGTGGTCATGCTGGCATTCTGCATGGAGGTGCTTCTGCGTCCACTCTTGACCAATTCTTTGGGATCATGAACTGTGTCCTCGGAATCAACGGTTTTACTGGACAGCTGAATCTTAGCTATCGCAAGATCATTCTGTGTCCCAGTACCGTGTTAGTGAAAGGAGTGTGCGAACGTCAGGAAGGAAGAAAGCATTGGTTCAAGGGCACAATCTACGATGAAGTTGTATGGACAGTTTTCGTTTGCTGAGCCATAGGGAGACGTTTGTGTGGAGGCTGAATGTCTGTTCATTAAGGCGGACATCAAGAACGTTCTTGAGAGAGCACGGAGTAAAATAGAAAAGACTGAATGAGTTGTTTGTTGAAAATGCTTTGAAGTTTTGGAAGCGCCATTGTTTGCTTTTCATTCTCTTTCTGATTGCTCCTGGAACGAACACCATGGATCCTGGAGCTATGTTGTTGCTGTATCTTGGATTATCAATTGCTTGCGGCTTATTGCTCAATCTTCGAGTAAGTGCTTGTATTGTGAAGCTTATGCTCCAGAACCTCAATATCTTCAATGGAAAGCGAAACCGCTCGAGCTCGGTGAACGTGAGAGTTTCTGTACCCATTCACTTCTCGGAGTGATGTATCTAGAAGCGAGACGAAGATGAGAATGCTGCAAAACGAAAAGGCACACACAATCGTACGGGCTCAATTGTTTTGCATATTGCAAGTGACTAATCGTCTAGAACTCCAGAAAGAAACCCGCTGAGCCGAAGATCGCTGCATCGTACCTGTCCATCTGTTTTCGTTCCCCTTTAGCACCTATGTTTTTTCCTTTTCGCGGATCCTCTTCACGCTTTCTCTGATATTGATCTTATTTTCGCTCATCCCCTCATTCTACCCCGTCTACAAATCATTAGTGGCTCCTTCGCTTCCTCGGTGGATCCAGCAGTTCTTCAGCGACGTCAAGAACTTCTTCCTGATCTTCTTCGGCTTCTACCTCTCGGGGAAGTCCTTCGACGAGGTGGTCAGCCTCGTGTCTTCCGACCCATTAGCCGCGGTTCCCATCAAAATCTCCCTCCAAGACTGGGTCTACTCCTACATCCTGCACTGCAATCTCTACCGCAACGCTGTGGCTTTTCGCCAGCTCTGCTCGCAATGCTACTCTCTCTCCGAGATCGAGAAATGGCGCTCCTTTCGCCTCGAAATGTGTCAGGACTGCGAGCTCTGCGTCGATTTCAAAGCGCAGCCCAACGCGGGCGTTTCCTTCTTCAAAGACGACGGCTGCTCCCAGCTCATGAACGACATTCTCGGCATCGTCCGCTCCGGCGCTCCCTACCCGGGCAGCTCCTCCCCGCGGGAAATCCTCCGCGATTGCTTCGCGACGTTCGTGCTGTATCTCCGCTTCTACACGCATCTGCTGCTCCGCACCGGCGTTCGCTTCCTTCTTTCCTGCTCCCACGTGGCCTCCTCCCTCCTTCTCGTGCTCCAGTGGGTCGTTCGAGACATCGTGGAAAGCGTGGAAACCAATCCTCCGCGGGCGGTCGCGCTCTCCTGCAGCGTGCTGGCGGTGCTGGTCGCGGGTTTGCTCGCGCTGCGCATCGCGCTGAAGCTCGTGAAGATGTTCATCGACGACGTTGTCGCGCTCACCACCGACGGGAAGAAGCGCGGGAACACTGTTCCGGCCGTGGTGCGCACGGCGAGGAGGACGCGCGGGGGCGAAGCGGGGAATGCGGGGAGAAATGGGGGCAACGGGTCTGTGGCCGAGAATGGATCCAGGGGTTTGAATGACCCAAATGGCCCCAATGATCCTAATATTTTAAATGACCCTAATGACCCTAATGACCCTAATGGACCCAATGGACCCAATAATTCAAATGGTCCCAATAGAACCAATAGAACCAATAGTTCCAATGCATCCAATGGCTCCAATGGCTCCAATGCATCCAATGGCTCCAATGGTGGCCGAGGAAACGGGGAAACGGGGAATCGTCGTGGGTCCAACACGCAGCAGAGGTCGGTTTCTCCGCTGTGGCTCTCCTTGGATGGGGAGCCATCGTACAAAGGAAACGGGAAGGGCGTGGCGGAGAATTGGTCGGCGATTCTGCAGGAAAACGAATGGATCGGCGAGCTGATGATGCAGTGCAGCGAAGCGGACGACCTCAACGCGTTGCTCGCGTTGCTCGAGCAGCTCCATGCTGGTCCGCTTTTTCCTCCTCTGTCATGTAGAGAAGGCGCTCTCCAACGAACTCATCGAAGCCGTGCGCGTCGTCGCGTCCGCACGGCTCAGTCCCGCGGTGACCCCGACGTTAACGCGGCAGCAGAGCGCGGGAACGGGGAGCTCGCTGTTTCTAGGCACGGAGGGGCAGTCGCCGATGCTGTTCTCGCCGATCGCGTCGAACCCTGCGGATTATAAGCGGTACCGAGCGAGCGCGCCGTTCGGAAGAGCCGTGCGCGCGCCGTTCTTTCGGAAGCAGCCGATGAAGGGGAAGAGCCTGGGGATTCGAGGGTCGCTGGGGAGCGATGCGTCCGGATGGGGAGGCGGGAATGGGAAGGGGGAGAGAACGGGAACGGAGGAGGAAGTGGGTGATTTATTGTAGTCGTCATTGTATCCTATGATGTGTTGTGTGTTTAAAAAACAGGACACAAGGTAGTTCGCATTTCATCTTGTTCGATTTTACAAATTTCCTCCATCGTGTGGCTCACTTCATACATTTTTGATTTGAGATTGCGAGACCATTTGTCAAAGCAGTCCAAACTTGAAGCCGTGTCGAGGAAAGTATCGACTCTAGTGCTGATATCGGCCATTTTGCTCTGAAACTCGGAAACAGTACTCTATACGTCAACCAATGCGTCTTTCTTTACATTCACTTGCCTATTCAGTTTCAATACTCTCTCGTTCTCTGCTGAGACCACAGCTCCGTTTCTTTCACTGCCATGAAGAAAACACACACGGATCACGCTTATAAGGATATATTACGGATCGTACCCTGGTGTCCAGCTTTGTGAGAGACTCTTCAAGTCCTGTTTTACATGATTCTAACTATTACCAAATACAGGATATTCTTGCCTGAAGCAGCTGAAAACGCTTCTCTTTTTTCACCTGCTTGCTTTATAATTGCTTCCACTTTTTCTGCCATCTCCAATGTTTTTTTCTAACACTTTTTGAGGCAAGGTATAAAGTGAAATACTGCTATATTGCATACTGTTGTTTAACAAACCAAAAAGATTGCGATAAAAATGCTGTAGTTAAGAAAAATTGAGGCGCTTCTGTTCTAACTTTTTTCAAAGCATTTATTCGCCTCTTCGAGCAATTCAAAGAATGATTCATTGCTCTTTGGAATGAAAATACAGCCGTGGGTTTTACAATAGCAAGTATTTGTATCTATTCATAATCCCTCACAAGACGAAACTACAGGGACTCAATTCGATGGTTTTTCTAAATCCTAAACGTCATCAGAAAAGTGAAAATATACTCATTTCAAAAAATGATTCCATCATGGTCGAGTCAAAATGGTTTTCCGGAGAATAGTACTCACGAATACCTGAATAGAGCATCATGTATTTTTGTTTTTCTGTTAGGTTACAATTCATTTAAAAGAATATGAATAATTGTGGTTTGCAGAGAGACGGTTTTAACTTTTTCTCTACCGGAGTATTTTTAATTTTTTGGGTTATTCCTAAATGACATCGTACTATACTCTCTGTAAGTAGTCAAAATTGGTTAAGACATTTCGAAAATAGTACATATTTTTTATTCCTATTCTTAAACTCATTTTACCCGCGGTTATTCAGTACATTTGTGATGTTTTCTTGATTCTTATTCTTGTATTAGATGAAGAGCTGCTTTCTGTTAATCCTCTTAATTGCTGTATTTGCCCATTCAGCATACGGAGAATACGAAAACGGAGTCATTCGTTTCCATTTGGGTGATCTCGTCAGCGATAAGGAATCTGAGCTCACAGTCCAAGCGTATGAAGGTGAAAATACGCCGACATTGACTATGTACAAAAATGGAGCTTTCGAGCTGCCTTATCAACTCACTCCGGGTTTTACGAAGTTCAACATTCTGGTTGGCTGTTGTTTTGTGAGTACTATGCAATAGGTCCGTAGTCGTGAAGGAGAAGTCGTTGCGAGGTCGGAGGTGGAAGTCGTTGCCAAAACAGAGATTCATTTCTCTAGCTTTAGTCTTACGATCGATCATAAGACCACGGAGTACACTATTCCTTACACACAACCATCTCCCCTCAGTTTGGGTCCTAAGACGTCGATCACTCTGAAAGTCATTTCGGAGGACGCTGGAAAGCTCGTTCCCACGACTACGTTGTTCATGCTTGAAAGCCCGAGCGGGAAGAAGTTGACCTTGCCCATGCGCACCAAGGAGGTAGGAATGCGTTGTCCGGTTCATTTCAGGGTGTTTCCGTCATCACCTTCAACCCTGCGCGAAAGGATGTGGCCACTCCGTTTAACTACGAGAACGGCGTGTACCAGGCTTCGTTCCTCTGCGGTGACGCTCTTCTGGCCTCTCCGCTGACGCTCCCTCTGCTGAAGCTGGAGATCGACTTTGGCGGTGTTCCGGAATCTCCCGTGTACCCTATCTACAGCAAGCCGCTGCTCTACGAGAGCGAGAACAGTGTGAAGCCGCTGAAGGAGATCTCGCACGTGTTCCGTGCGGAGAACGTGAACCCTCCGTTCGTGTTTCCGCTGGCGTTTTCGCTGGCGATTCCGGCCTGCCTGGTGGGCTTGCTGCTGGTCTGGGGCCGCCTGGGCATGGAGCTGAAGGTAGGCGAGGGAGAGAGGGCCGAGGTGTAGAGAGATCGCGTTCTGACGCAGGCGAGCCGCTTGGTGTTCGGCGTGTGCGTCGCTGGAATCGTGTGTCTGTATGCTGCGTTCTGGGTGGGGTGGGACATCGTGCATCTGTTCAAGGTGCTGCTGCCCGTGGCGCTGCTCACCGTGCTGGCGGGAAGCCGCGCTCTGCTGTAACGATGAAGAGGAGCTGTTGGTTCGACTGTTTGTTCGCAAACACGCAATACAATGAACAGCACTACCACCTACACACCGATCGCTCGATGCATCGTCGGGAGCCTCCGGCCCTTTAATCGCTGCTTGAGTCCGACGACGACGAGGATTCGACCTTCTTCGCCGCGGGCTTCGGAGCCGGCTTCTCGTCCTCCGACGAGGAATCGGAAGAAGACGACGACGAGGATTCGACCTTCTTCGGAGCCGGCTTAGGCGCAGGCTTCTCGTCCTCGGAGGAAGAGTCCGAGGAAGAGGAAGATTCGACCTTCTTAGGCGCAGGCTTGGGCGCGGGCTTCTCATCCTCCGACGAGGAATCGGAAGACGAAGAAGAGGATTCGACCTTCTTGGGCGCAGGTTTAGGCGCAGGCTTCTCGTCCTCAGAGTCCGAGGAAGAGGAGGAAGACGACTCGGCCTTCTTGGGCTCAGGCTTCTTCTCGTCCTCGGAGTCCGAGGAAGAGGAATCGGAAGAGGACTCAGCCTTCTTGGGCTCAGGCTTCTTCTCTTCCTCCTCGGAATCCGAGCTGGACTCGACCTTCTTCTTCTTCTTCTCCTCCTCTTCGTCCTCGTCGTCCTCCTGCTGGGTCTCCGCGGCGTTCTCCAGCAGAATGGTCCAGTCGGTGAGCGCGAGGCCGATGGATTTGATCTGCACTCACACTCCGCTCCCGCCCCTACGGACTTCGCGAGCTCGTCGATGTCCAGCTTCGCGGGCAGATGCTTCAGGAACGCGTAGACCTCCTTGCTGCGCATGTCGCAGAGCTCGCCGGCGAACATCTTGAGGATGCCCAGCGCGATCTTGACGATTCCGAAGGAGCCCTCGAGCAGCAGAATGTCCCAGAGACGCTTCGCGTCCTCGAAGTTCACGCAGCGCGTGAAGAGCGAGTAGATCCAGTCCTTGAGGATCACCGCGATGTCCACCTTGTTGTCCTGGAAGGCGCTGCGCACGTCGGGGACCTCCTCGTCCATCGCGGAGCCGAACGCCGCGCAGTACTCCTTGAACTTGTCCTTCATCTCGGGGTCCACCGCGTTGCTCAGATACTGCGTGAACAGATTCACCGTGGACGTGAACGCGCTCTCCTCGTCCTGGAACTGCAGCAGCATCGCGGAGATGTAGTTCAGACCGTCGAAGTAGCCGATGTCCGGGCGGTACGCCACGAACGTCTCCAGCAGCTCCTGGAGGTCGCGCTCAAACCGGGCGTCGTGGAACGAGCTCTCCTCGGGATACACGTCTATAGAAATGAGAGAGGAGCAAGAGGAGGAAACCCTTCACCGCCTGGGGGATCTGCAAAATGGACTTCTCGTTTCCTTCCGTGGGGGCATCGGGGTTCTATGGCGTTTACGACCCACTCGAGCGCGTACCGAGGTGAATTTCTCGCGAAGACCCTTTCCGTTCTTCACGTTCACGCGGTACAGTTTCGCGGCAATGCGCACCTCCGTTCCGATCATCACGTTCCAGCTCTATGCGTCAGCAGGCTCCACGACGACTACCTTGATACGTGTGTAGGGGATCATTCCCTCATAGCAAACCTTCTTGGCGAGATTGCCCTCGCGCTTGTACTGCCACGCGGGGATCACGCTGCGCAGGAACTCCATGTTCTCGTTCTCGCGCTTCTTCTTGCGGCGCTGCTCCAACCAGCTATCGATCACGCCCCGGCGAACAACCCTACGCTTGGAAGCCGCTCATCTTCTTGGGCTTCACCTCCTCTTCCTCTTCCTCTTCCTCGGAGGTTTCCTTCTTATTCGACTTCTTCGGCTTCTCCTCCGATTCGGAGTCGGAGTCCGAGGAATCCGAGTTCTTCGACTTCTTTGCAGGCTTCTTATCCGACTCAGAATCCGAGGAAGAGTCGGAGGAAGTCTCAGCCTTCTTAGCAGCAGGCTTCTTATCCGACTCAGAATCCGAAGACTCAGAATCCGAGGAGGAGGAAGTCTCGGCCTTCTTAGCAGCAGGCTTCTTGTCCGACTCAGAATCCGAGGAAGAGTCGGAAGAGGAGGAAGTCTCGGCCTTCTTGGCAGCAGGCTTCTTGTCCGACTCAGAATCAGAAGAATCAGAAGACGATTCGGCCTTCTTAGGCGCAGGCTTCTCATCAGAGTCAGAATCCGAGGAAGATGATGTCTCAGCCTTCTTAGGGGCAGCCGCAGGCTTCTCATCGGAATCCGAATCCGAAGAATCCGAAGAAGACTCAACCTTCTTCGCTACAGGAGCGGGTTTCGTATCAGACTCAGAATCTGAGGAGGAACTATCTTGAACCTTCGCCAGATTCGTGGACTTCTTCACCTCCTCAGAATCAGAACTGGAAGAACTCGATGAACTTGATGTATCTTGATCAGCACGCATTTCTCTATAATCCGATTAGAATCAAAGCTTCTTCAAGCGACAATTCAACGTACCTTGTCTCCTTTGATTTAATATATACAAATCTTGAGAAAATGCGATAGCATGTAGATTTAATATACCCATAAGTTCCCAAATATGGCCCCTAACATATATACATTTTATAGAGAAATCGATCGTTTTATGGGTGTCTCTGTATCATTAGGCTAGACAACACAATACGATGGCAGGAAAGCACTCAAACGTGAAATAGCCATTCGAGAGTATTTGATTCATTAACGAGTGTGGTGTGAACAAAAGCGTTTAGGGTTAGTTAGGTTTAATAATTTCTATCTGTAAGTCTGTCTGTCCAACATGGAGAATATCTCCAGTCTTCAATGTCACTGTCTCTTCTACCATTTCCCTACAACATCATCCCACCAAGACTACAAAATACCCATTTACATAGCTATTGTTTGTACTTCGCAAGTCCTTGTATTTGAGCTGCCCTCCGCGAATGAAAAACTAAAACTCATAACCACTCATCCTTCCCCACCTCTCCATGATACTGAGAAACTTCGTGATCTTTGGGTAAGCTGATTCCATTCTTTAGGATGATATCGCGCGTTGAACGACCAAGACCTGGATGGGTTTTCTAGTCGTTATCAAACCGTTCATACTCTACAGACTTCGGTTTTACAACGAATATCTGATTACGATGAGGTCCGGAAATTACTGTGAGTTTCGCAGTTAATTCGGTTTCTATTCGTTACAACCGCTTGCTCTCCAGATACTTGCTGATCCTGACGGTTGCTCATATTGCTTTAGCTCTTTCATTCGAGCTTCCTCATACTGTGACATAATTAAATCGCATATATCATGGCAATGACGGATGATTGCCTACCAATTATTTAAATTACAAAGCTACACATCTTCAACAGCTGCAGCCTTTTTCGTAAAATATTCCTCCATTGTCATGTTTCCATACTCCTCATCTGTTATTCCTGCTTGGTTCATATCGATCTTTTGAAAAACCGAACAAATGAAAAACGTGTCTATTTTTGGAATCGCAAACTATTCTATACCACGGCCTTTGTGCTGAGGGCTGACAATTTTAAATGGCACTGAAGAGAAACATAAGTAGGAAGTGTGTAGGTCTCTTTATATATAGCAGCGTACCCTATCACTCTATTTTTTCTGTATTTCATATTTGTATTTTCCTTCTTGTCCATTACGGGTATCGGTTCGTGTTTTGTTGTGTCATCATGTAGATTCCGAAGCGTATGTAAAGGGGGTTTTCGCAAAGTCACTCTTTCGGTTTTTGATGTATGACTGGTATGTGTGCTTTGTCGTCTTCATGAACAGTTTCTTTACTTACGTGGTTTTTCTTCTCCATGTCTATTTAGTACGCAAAGTCGAGTTTCTTGTGGGGAGTCACAGGTTTATGACGCTGTTGATGAATTCACTCTTCTTTATCTTCTTTCAGCGCTGGGCATTTGCCTATTTCCTCGAGTCTACGAATGGCTGTATCATGCTAATGTCCATATTCACGATCCTCTATCATAGTTCGAGCATTTCTCTTCTTGGTTAGCCATAGGGATTGTTCCCCGTGTCCGAGCAAGCTCTATAATGTTATACAAAGGGATCCGCATAAGCGAAGAGGTCTTGCTGTGGCTGTTGACCTTTTTTGTGTCTCTTTCTTCGCGCATTAGCGGTGTAATCGAGCTTTTCGTCGGAATGTTATTTGCAAACTACGCCCTGTTTCCTCTTCTTCAGAAAAAACGATTGGTTCCTTTTCCCTCCATGATCACAAACTTCATCATTTACTATGCTAGCTCGTCCGAAGAGCCTCGTGATCGAAACATAAGCGAGGACAGCTCCTCTCCATTTATGGTGGACGCAGGATTCTTCGGAAGAGGAGTTGACTCATCGGAAGAGTCAAGCCCTCCGCACCGGACATCGCAAGCTCATGTTGAGGAGCTAATGGTAAGGAGAGTCGGCGAAGAGGTTATGAATAGGGTCTTGGTTTTAGTCGATATGAATGTGAACATGCTCTGCTCGCCTGTGGCAACGATGTGAATAGAGCGGCAGATTACTTGTTGTCTAGTAGTGTATGATAATAATGCATTGATATACTATGATGCTGTCTGTGTAAGGCTTTGTTACAACAAACACAACAATCGTTCTTTTTCGCATCAGCAGGCTTCTCCTTCTTCTCCTCCTCTACCTGTTTCGGCTCAGGGTCCTTGCTCATGTTCTTCAGCTGGGCAGAGAGGAACACCGTCAAGCTAAACATTATGCGGACTCAACATACAGACAAGCTAAACACGATACCGATGATGCAGAGAAGGAGATCTCTCTGGTTCTTAGCAATGCTCTTGGAGAAAAACTCATAGCTACCCATCCGTCCCTTTGAGTTCTCGGTGTGATAGACATAGAATCTCTTAGAGAGCTTGGTAAGAGTATAAACCGCAGAGTATGCGCAGAACACCATGAAGATGGAAATAGGACCCATTCCCTTGACGACTGTCTAAACGTGACAAAAGTAATAAAACTATCACAGAGCAGAGGCTCTTTCTGATCATGTCAGGGAAAGGAAGGCACACGAGAAAGAGGACACAAAACATTACCATATCCAAGAATCCCACGATTCGCATACTGAAATTCAAGGTATTCAGGTTGTCCACGAAAAACAGCTTATAGTCCATTGTACAAATCCTACTGGAAAAAAATATAGAATGACAAAAGAAATGAATATTTCCGACTTCTTCGGAAGAATATCTTTCAAGTCGTTGTTTGTAAGGGGGAGTCCAAGCGAGCGCGTTTCACACATTAGGCAGGGTAGAATGACCCTTTATGGTGTTCATTCTCATGTTAAAACTTTTTCGATTATTGTATTGAATGAGAAATAAAAAGGGTGGCTATGACTACCATAGCTACAAAAGGAGACGGAAAACGAAGGAGACTCAAGAAACGCGTGGGATGTGCTTGCGGCACTTGAGCAACAACGAAGGAAGGCAGCAGACCTAGAGCAATCGGTTGAACATTCTTCAACCCCGAAACCAATTCCTGGTTTCTTTTTTGACCAAGAAAAGCAAAAATACTTCCCTTTATCGATGAAACGGGATTCTGTCTATGTAGGATTTGTTTCATATGTTGAAAAAAGGATAAACCGCTTTCAATTCCAAGTACCTCTTTTTCATACGAAATGAGTCGTTGTTCATTGGTTTCAACATTACTGCAGTCCAGGCGGTTACAAAATCCATCGAATTTTGATAAACTCTACAAAACGTTTTTGCTTTCCTCTCGTAATTCATCCATCGTTCTCTCTCCTCCCGACTGCGTAGTCCATGGAGTTTCTCTAGTGGAGAACACTGTGATTGTATCAAGTAGAAGTAAACTGTTTATGTATCAAATCAACAACTTGAACAATCACAGTCACAGTCACAGTCACAGTCACAGTCACAATCATAATATAAACGAAATGGAAATATCTTCGGTTCCATCGATTCTTCAACTCACATCAGAAATAGACATTAGTTGGCAACATCATGATGTATTTGTCTGTAATTCGAGAGAGCAAAGCTATCTGTTTTTTCTCTCCACACACACTCAAATTCCGGTTCGTCCGAGTCGTTGCTGTTACAGGCTGAGTCCCTCCGTAGTGATTGTTGGAGGCGACGAAGGCGTTTATGTCTATCAAAATGATTTGTTAACCCAAACAATCTCCACTCCTTCTTCCGTATTAACCATCACATCATCTTCTACCAACTCTTCTATTTTCTTTGTCGGTTGTCGAGATGGAAGTGTGTATCGATGGGTTGTGGGATCCCACGATTTGCAATGGTGGTGTCGTTGTCGCCATGCGATTGTGAGTATCGCAGCGATCGATGAATATGTCTGTATCGTGGATGCGGGAGGTGCCGTAAAACTGAACAAGAATTTGGTTGGGATTCGCGGTGCTCAGTGTGTTAGTAGTGATGGTGAAGAGCATTTCATTGTGGCATTGAAAAACGAGATTGTGTGTTTGGATTGTACGGGAGCCATTTTCTCATCGCTTCCTTTGCGCGATATTCGTTTTTTACGATGTACTGAATCGTTTATTCTCGCTTCTGATACCTCACAAGTTCATATCCAAAGTAAACCTGGTCATTCGATTCATTGTGATTTCATTCAATCGAATGTCTGATTGATTGACCGATTGATTGATCGAATGCCTGACTGACCGAATGCCTGACTGATTGAATGCCTGACTGACCGATTGATTGACTATGGTTAGACTCAACTCATTCCATTTTGAATGAATCATTCCATCCATTTATCCTCTTCTTTGTTCAACAAACACATAACGAACTCAATTCTTGCGAGTGATCCAAGCTATTCGCCAGATTGGAATCGCGATTTACAACCCCGATTTCGCGCAGACGGCTCCTACATTACACCCTCCATCCATCCTCACATCAACGACGGCTTCCCTCCCGTCTGTTTCCCCATCCGCCCCGTCAGCGGACGCTCGCTCGGATTTGGCGGCAACTCGTCTTCGCGCGCCCCGCCCGCCTGCGCCGAATTTCCTCCCGAATTCTGCGCGGAGGCGACGATTTGATGCAGCAACTGCACGAACGACTCCTGAAACTGACTGTTATTCGTGTTATTGTTCCCCTGGAGATTCTGTTCATTCAGCGGGATCACAATCTCCCGGTAATTCCCAGTCGACCGGCTCGGCAAAAACGACACCTCCTCGGACATTCCCGTGTTCATCATCGTCTCCATTCCTACCCGCGGGTCGTACGTTGCCGCCAAATCCCGCCGCAATGGCGGCAAATTCAACACCGGCGCCGCCATCTCCTCTATTCCTCATTTCCCCGCGATTCCACTACCCCCCGCGGGAGGAACCGCCAAAATCTCCCCGCCCCCCGCGATACACCGCAGCACGCTCGCCGAATCCGCGGTTAACCGGCCGATTCGGTCGAGAATGGGCGCGAATTGGGTCCAAATTTGCGCTTTGCGATGGTTGAAACGCTCCTCCGATTCGGTTTCTTCGCGATGCAGCGAAGCCAAAACCCGCCAAATTTCCGAGGATACGGTCTGGATCCGCTGCACGAGCGTCAACGCGTCTTCGGAGCCGGTCACGCGCGCGTCACGTGCCCAGCACACCACATCGGGACTTAATGTCGAGCGAACCTGCACATGGCGCGTGTGCGTGCGGAACGGCGCGATCCGCGGGGAGTTCTATCGGGGAAACGGGGAAACGGGGAATACCACGTGGATCCATTCGTCCCACCGCGAGGCCCAGCCGTTGTAGTGGACGAAGACGTACTCGGCGTCCACGGCGATGATGGTAGCCTCCAGCCATTTCTCCACGGTGTCCAGCGCGTCGATCCACTACATGAGTCATCATCATCATGATCATCATTACCTGACCCAGGTAGAAACGACGGTTTGGACGCGGAGCCGTCGTGGAAACCGCAGATGTGGGAGCGAAGGAGGGGATACTGCTCTCGGGGAGGGTTAATGCGGAGATGTAGGTGTTGCAGGTGAGAAGGCCTTGGCGAAGAAACTCCAGAGAAGAAGCCACGGGATACGTGAATGTATCGCCTGCTTCGGGGAAGCGGGCGCCCTGCAGAGTGAGCATTGCTTGCCAGCTGAAGATGTCGCCGCCGTAGTTGTCGATTGCTCGCTGCAGTCGGCGCTGGAATAGATTTCTCTCCACTTCGTAGGAAAATGAATCTGTGTCACAACAACTGGTCAAACATACTATCATTATCAGGCGCTTCCTGCTGGACGATGGTCAGCTGAATCGTTGTATCGTTCGCAATATTATAACTGCGAGTAATTAACAGAGAGCAGAAATACGTCTGAATTGATTCGTTGTTATTTTCTAAAATGCGTCCCAAGTAAATCAGACGCTGCGTATCCGCTTGAATATGATGAGTGTGTTCTATCTTTAACTTTAGTTCACCAACTGTGCAGTTCTAGAGTGTAAATTGATTCCTAGCTCAACGTACTGGCGGGACTTCTATGTCAACAGTTCTTCCATCTTCTTGCACAAAAGAAACATGCAAAGTTATGTTATTCTCGTTGCCGTCCATCACAGCGTGAGACTGAATGCGACTTGGGAAAAACAATAATAGAATTAGGACATAAGAGTGTCAGTTCCCTCACCCGCGGTTTTTCTGGAAAGGCGGCAGTTATTCAATCTGGGCTGAACTATCATTTTATCGAAGTAGTTCAACGAGTTAATTCAAAACCTCGTTCAACGCATGTATGCTCGGAAGAGGATCATGAGGGACTAGACACTTCGGTTGGTCTTTTACAATGAGTATGAACGATGACTTGGAAAGGTATATCGAGAAGGTTTGCATTGAGAATTTGATTGACGAGTGCATAGTTGCGAAAGTGCGAACTCATTACTGAGAGCGAGGTGAAACGAGTATGTGATCGCGCCCGTGACATTCTCATCGAGGAGGGTAATATTCGAAACGTGAGTACGCCGGTCACGGTAGATGGTCACGTTGCTTTTCAAAACTAGATATGCGGAGACATCCACGGCCAGTTTTACGATCTGCGTGAGCTTTTCCGTATTGGCGGAGACTGCCCACAAACGTGCTATCTCTTCATGGGAGATTACGTGGACCGTGGCTATTACAGCATCGAAACTTGGTTGCTGCTGCTCTGTCTAAAAGTCCGCTACCCCGATCGAATCACTCTTCTTCGCGGTAATCATGAAAGTCGTCAGATCAGCCAAACCTACGGATTTTATGATGAATGTCTTCGCAAATACGGTTCAATCAACGTATGGCGGTTCTGCACAGAAATCTTCGACTACCTCAGCCTTGCCGCATTAATCGACGGTCACTTCTTTTGTGTGCACGGCGGCCTATCGCCTTCCATCTCCACACTGGACCAAATCCGTCTGATCGATCGGAAGTGCGAGCTTCCCCATGAAGGCGGGATGTGCGATTTGTTGTGGTCGGACCCGGATGAAGAAATGACGGGTTGGGGATTGAACTCGCGAGGCTGCGGCGCAGTGTTTGGAGGCGACTCTGTGAAGGAGGTAGGGATGATGCATGGCTGCTCTGGGTAGTTCAACACAACGAACCACCTGGATCTAATCTGCCGATCGCATCAATTGGTGATGGAAGGCTACAAATACATGTTTGATAAGATGCTGGTGGCGGTGTGGTCGGCTCCGAATTATTGCTATCGCTGCGGAAACGTCGCTTCGATTATGGAAGTCGATTCCCAGCTGCATTGTGAGTTTAAAGTAGGGCAGAGAGGAGGGAGTGAGGCGAAGATTTTCGAGGCGGCGCCGGCGAGTGAGCGAGGCATTCCGTCGAAGAAACCGCCTCCAGATTATTTCTTATGATGTGTTTGATGGAACAAACAATGAAAGTTTTTTTGTTTGTTTGTTTAATCGATTTGGATTCGTTGTTGGCATTCTTTCTTTTTTTTAATCAATGTTTACGGGATTTGGATTCGTTGTTGGCTCGGAGTTTGCGGCGACGATCGCGACGACTGCTGCGATGCTTCTGGGGTGAAGGGGAGGAGTCGAGTTGAATGAAGGGAACTTCTTCGTCTTGGAGTTCGGAGTCACTGACTTCTGCGAAGTCTTCGATGTGGAGGCGTTGGCCATCGATCGTGATGGTGCCATCGTCATTGCGAAGACGCTCGAAGTCTTCTTTCGTCATGTAATAATCCTTCGTTTCGTAATCTGCATCTTCAGATAACGAAGCTGTGGATTCATTGGATGATTCAATGGATGGATGCGTGTTATTCGATGATTCATTGGCTGATTCATTGGCTGATTCATTGGCTGATTCATTGGCTGATTCATTGGCTGATTCATTCGATGATTCATTGGCTGATTCATTCGATGATTCATTCGCTGATTCATTGGCTGATTCATTCGATGATTCATTCGATGATTCATTGGCTGATTCATTCGATGATTCATTCGATAATTCATTCGATGATTCATTCGATGATTCATTGGCCTGCTCCTTGGCGATCTCCTCTTTCAATTGATCCACTTCCTTTGCATCCACGAAGAACGATCCCGGCGCGTTCTCCTGTTCCACGCGTTGCTGATACTGCTGAATCAAACTATCCAGCGAGAACGCCTCCATCTTCTCCTCAATATTCCCAAATCGCTCCTGCAATTGCTCCTCCGTCCACGATTCATATCGATTCCGACCCGGTCGCATCAACTCCCATTGATCCTCCAAGTCCCGAGCGATCCGATAGCCTATTGATCACTCGACACGAAGCCAAACGAGGCGAGAAAATGTTTGTGATGACGGAATCGCCGTCTACAACCATCCATTCGGATTCATCGCGATCCGTTACGCGGATCGGAATGTGTTTCAATTGGCGCTTTCGTAGCTATGATCAGAGAGTGAGTGAAGAACAAACATAGTGAACGATTGTGTCGCCGATTCGCTTCTCGTGGGCCAGCGACGAGCCCGTCACGAAGATCATCCATTCGCCCAATGTGGAGTGGTTGCGAAGGTTTAGCACGCGGATGTTCAGGGCTCCTTCGCCTCGCAGGATTTTCATCGTTTCATTGAGAGAAAGAGGCTTGCTAGCATGGTAAGCAGTGAAGGAGGCATTACCCCTGACGGACGGGAATATCGTATTTCGTTACGGTTTTGGAGGTTGGAGGAACCCACTGGACCGCTTCCGACTTCTCAGGGTGATAGAAATTTACATTCGGAAGACCTTCCCCCCGCATCCAGTATTTTTCGGGAAAATTCAGTTTGTTCTATTCACAACAGAGTGAGAAACCCTACCACTTCCTTCTCGGAAGAATAACACAACTCATCCCACTTTTTGGCCGCTGCTACACTCGTTTCGTGAGGACCTACTATAAATATGCAGATTTATCTACTACCATCCACTATATCTTTGTAAAAGGCAAACCAATCTCCGTTCTTTCGCATCTTCACACCCGTATACATCTTAAACGATGCCCTAAGCTAGAGGAAATCAGAAGAGACTTGTACCATGATTCCATTCTTGTCCGAAACTCTTCAGGATCGAGTTCTGACTCTTTTGGAACTGGAGTCGCATCGTAATATGTTGACATAAACGTTTCATTTTCCAAAATGTTGTTTCCATGCCCAAAGAGCCGAATTGCTAGATTGGGTCGAAACAAAACGGACTTTGTTCTAAATGAATTAGAAATGGAGAGAGCATTATACAGAGAGAATTTAGAGATACAACCCAATCGAGAGAGCATTTCTTTGTGTATTTGATTTTCGATTGATTGATTGTTTTGTTAATATTCAGTGGTTTGGTTAACTCGAAATGCGCGACTTCTGTAATACTTTGTTGGTTTTTGATCTGTTCCTCTCTCCTATTTGTATTTTCGTTTCCATTTCCATTTTCGTTATTTGAATATTTGGATTATTGGTAGTTGTATTAGTATTATTCTATAATAATAATAATAATAGTAATAATAATATATATATTCCTGGCAGAAGACAGAATAACAAACAATAGAACTGTACAGTGATCCAGTTTGGTTGATTATCAAATTGACTATGAATGAAACTCCCTATTCGTGTCCTTCCATTCTCCCTCAGTAATTTGAGTCTAAAATGGTTACTTGTGCCCACCACAGAAACTGTAAGTATTCAATTTGCCATTGATAGTGAAATGGTTTGAGTCGGTGTGTTGCTTTGGTTTTTCTCGGAGAGCACAATATTCTAATGGCATTTAGATCGTCTTACTTTCAGTACTCCTCGTCGCCCCTTCGAGCGCGAGCGTCTGGACCAGGAGCTCCGTATTTGCGGAGAGTTCGGTCTGCGCTGCAAGCGTGAGATCTGGCGTGTGCAGCTGGTGCTTGCCAAGATCCGCAAGGTATTATTTCGTGCATATTTCTAATGCAAAGGCTGCTCGTGAATTGCTGACTCTTCCTGAGGATGATCCTCGCAGAATCTTCCAGGGAGCTGCCATCATCCGCCGCATGGCCCGTCTGGGACTCGTCTCTGAGGAGGAGATGAAGCTCGATATGATTCTGGAGCTGTCGACTTCCAAGCTGATGGACCGCAGACTGCAGACCCGTGTGTTCAAGCTGGGCCTTGCCAAGTCGATCCACCACGCTCGTGTGCTGATCAAGCAGCGCCACATCCGTGTTGGCCAGCAGGTGGTGAACGCTCCTTCGTTCATGGTTCATGTGGATTCGGAGAAGCACATCCAGTTCGCTGAGAACTCTCCTTATGGAGGCGGTCGTCCTGTAAGAAGCTTTGTGTGAGGGCGAATTGCTAATGTGTAGGGACGTGTGGCCAGAAAGCACCACAAGAACGATAAGGCGGAGGCTGAGGAATAAATGAACCTCCTGATCGGCACTCTATTCATAAAGACTCGTTTTTGTTGTTTGTTGGAAGCACGAAGGATTGCGGGGTGGATGGATAGGAGCGGAAGTGGATGGAGTGAGATGTGAAAAGGATGGTGTGATATGGGAGGGAAAATGGAAAAGGAAATAGAAGAGTAGTAGTAGTAGTAATAATAGTAATAGTAATAGTAATAATATAAGGACAGAATGGATTTTGGATTGAAATAGGGGTACAATGGTCCGTGTATGCCTTATTGTGACATGATGTGATATGTAGTTTATTGATAGAGATATATGCACTTTGAATAGGACTATAATCACTTTAGAGTGGATGTGATTCTGTATTCGAGAACAACTACTCTTTCTAGAAGATATTGCTATACTACTATAGATCTATATTATGCAATAGATTTAGCGCCTCAAACACCTTCAAGGACAATACTCAGACATTGTTACAATATAGTGTATCGACTACAAGTAGTAAAACTAATTGAATGAGAAATCGAGTGTACGAAACACTTTTCCATAGGTCGTGTCACTTTCATTTGTTCAACTACGTATAATTATAGGGACTCGATTCCAATGTTTTTGTACAATAATACCCGTTGATAGCTCGGAAATGTAAATAGACAAGACTCTATTTCGACCCTTCCATACTCTTTTCAAGATGGAAACATAACAATCCTCCACCAGAAAATGCTATTCTCACACATTTCCATTCAACCATCTCTCCGCGTTTGAAAGATATTCCACTCATAATCTCAACCACCTATTGTCACCTCTTTTTTATGATCAGATTCGCAATCCATGAAAAAAGAATTCAACACTAAAATAGGGAAATGATTTGTGTTTTCGTCCTATTCTCACTTTTTCTTTTGTGAGCTATGAGAGTTTACAATTTAGTGTTGTTTATCGCACTCATGAGCTGCGCAGCTGCGTCCACCCGTAGATTTGAACCAGATACGTAACCATTAGGGGTTACTGCTTCGATGATGAAAGTCGGAGATTCTTATCAAATGGTAGAGGGAAAGAAGCGCGACGCTGTCGCTTTCGCCTACTTTGATGAAGCCATCCATGAAACTGGTAATGGTATCGAATCCTGACCATTCTAGGATGGAACTACCTCTCAATCCGTTCTAACGACAAATATCCCAACTACGACCAAGCCTACGCTGCCGGCTTTTTGGAAGGAGCACTCACGGCCAAGCAGATGTACATCCAGATTAAGATCCGCTTCCCGGACCGCGCGCCTCCTCAGAAGGTGCAGCGCTTCTTCGATGCCAACGAGGCCTGGGAGAAGGAGGAGAAAGCGAGTGGCCGCAACCCGGACTACTGGGAGCAGCGCAGCCTGCTGGACGTGCAGGTGAACGGCATTTACGACGGCTACATGGCGAAGGCGACGGGCGCGATGGTAATGCAGCGATGTTTCTTCTCCTTCTAGCGCAACGTGACCCGCTACCAGATCATCGTGGCCACCTACGAATACGACGTGTGGGACCTGTCGATCGTGCTTCCTGCCGACGACGAATCGAAGTGTTACGCGGATGATGCATCCGCGGGGTTCCACAACAAATGCCACGGAAGCGAGCGCGTGGACCACTGCTCAGCGCTGATCAAAGTGCTTCCCGACTTCTCGGACGTGTTCTTCGCGCACGTGACCTGGTCGGACGCGCAGTCGATGTACCGAATCTACAAGGCCTACGATCTGCGTCTGCATCTCCGCGACGGCTCGCTCATCCCCGGACACAAGGTCGCCATGCCCGCCTACCCGGGCCGTTTCACCTCCGGAGACGACTTCTACATCACGTCGGCGCGGCTGGCGATCCAGGAAACGACCATCGCGATCTGGGACGAGTCGCTGAACGAGAACATCAAGCCGCAGTCGGTGCTGCAGTGGGCGCGCTCCGCGCTGGCCTACCGCCTGGCCACGTAGCTGGCGGCCGCAGAGTTTTACGCGTAGATCGGCGGAGCACTGGGTGGAGGTGTACTCGCTGTACAACAGCGGGCTGTACAACAACCAGTGGATGGTGCTGGACTACAACCGCGTGCTCCCCGGACAGCCCCCGCGGGACGGCGCGTTCTGGATCTTCGAGCAGATCCCCGGCGGCGGCGAGGCCGCGGATATGACGTGGTGGCTGCGCCGCGAGGGCTACTGGGCCTCCTACAACATCCCGTACTTCCCCGCGATCTACGAGGCGTGCGGGTACCCGGCGAAGGTGGAGGAGTGGGAGGCGAAGGCGATGTCGTGGCGCGACGCGGCGCGCGCGCAGATCTTCCGCCGGGATCACAAGAAAGTGGTGGATTTGGCGTCGATGGGGCGGATGATGCGGTACAACGATTACAAGCACGATCCGATCAGCGCGTGCAACTGCACGCCGCCCTACACGTCGCAGTATACCATCTCGTCGAGGTCGGAGCTGATGGACAAGGACGGAGTGTATCCGTTCGAGTCGCTGGGCTTCCGCGATCACATGGGAACCGATGTCAAGATTACCAGTCGAAGGTTGCTGGACGACCATTTGGGCGCGGCGATTATTTGCGGACCCACGTACGATCAGCAGCCCGTGTTTGATTGGAACACCACGCCGCTCGGACCCAAGGAGCATGAAGATTACCCCGAGCGGTACGACTTCCCGTTCTATATCGCGCGGATGGACGTGGACGGAGAGATGGACTTCGACTATGTGCCGTTTGACCACTTGAAGAAGTGTTGTGTTTGTTGGAAACAAGTGTTGTCAAAAAATGCCTTCTCATATTGAACCAGTGCGTATCTGCGATGAGCGAGGTAATGGGTAGATGTCGGAAGAAGAAAAAGCCAAACTTAAGCGCGAGGCTGAAGAATTGAGGATCAAGTTATCCGCACTCAACTATCCGAAGAAGTACGTTGAAATCCGGTACCATGAGCGACTAGAACATGGGTACTGTCCGATTTTGAGATTGGAAGGAAAATGGGAAAGGGGCGCTTTGGTAGCTCGCAAAATTCCAGGCCTGAGGCATAGGACGTGTTTACCTTGCGCGTGAGATTGTATCAAAGTTTATCGTGGCAATTAAAGTGATCCAGAAAAGTGAACTTGAGAAGTGCGGAATTGAAAAGCAGTTGCGCAGCGAGATTGAAATTCAGTCTCACATGAAGTAGCAGAATTTAAAATTGATGTTTTGTAGACATCGCAACATTTTGCGAATGTATGGATATTTCTGGGACGAGAAGCGTGTCTACCTCATCCTGGAGTACGCCCCGAAGGGAGAAATCTACAAAGAACTCATGGCCAAAAAGCGTTTCAGCGAGCGTCGCGCCGCGAAGTACATCCTTCGCATCTCAGACGCCATGGAGTATTGCCACCAGATGCACGTCATCCACCGCGACATCAAGCCGGAGAACATCTTGCTGGGCCAGGACGTTTCCTTCAATTCTTTTTATTTTTCTTTTAGTTCGAGCCGAAAATCGCCGATTTCGGGTGGTCTGCGCACTCCCCCACCAATCGGAGAAACACCATGTGCGGAACGCTGGATTATCTGCCGCCTGAAATGATCGATCGCAAGGAGTACGACTCCAATGTCGACAATTGGTGCATTGGCGTGCTGACCTATGAGTTCTTGTGTGGAGAGCCGCCGTTTGTTGCCAACGATCGAGACACGACGTATAAGCGCATTCGGAGCATCGATCTGCGATTCCCGATGCATGTCACGCCGCCTGCGCAGGATTTTATCCGGAAATTGCTGGTGTTTGAGCCGAAAGACCGGCTGCCGCTGAGCGAAATCAAGAACCACCCATGGATTAAGAAGTATGAAAACCACTCGCTGACGCCGACTATGTGGATTGTTTGTTTTAGACAGGATGGAAATGTGAAATTGAAATTGTGGAAATGGATAGGAACGAAGTGTTGAAAAAAGAGTCGGAAAGATGAGAAAAACGTTGAATGGGATAGGTAGATGGGGACTTTGATTGATTACACGTAGTGCGTGTCAACGATAGTTTTGGAAAGTTATGTAGTCGCGAAAATCAAGAACATATGTCAACGAAATAAAAACAGAGAGTACAGCAAAAATGGATAATCTATTATATCTCAAAATAGAGAATAAGGGTAAAACATGGTTATTTCACTTATCTCCACAAACAATCGAGTTAATCCAAAATAATGGAAATCCGAAAAATGAACCGATTTTCATAGTTTTTGATTCTTTTAAAAATGAGTCAAAATCGAAAGCAAAAGAGTAATCCGTTGTATTTCGCAATGGTCATCACATAGCAAACATCGAAACGACATTAAAAAAGATCGAGGACTTGATCGTTGAATACCAGGACCTATTGGATCGTGTAACGGAATTTGCATGTAGAATAATTTTCAGGTAAATAAAGCGGAAAGCCGGGAGCAAAAGGAAAAATATGAGAATGAGTTGAAAAAGCAAATAAAGAAACTGCAAAAGCAGCGAGATAGCTTGAAGCAGTGGCAACAGAAGATGGACTCCTCCATAGCGGTACGGTTTGTCGATTTTGCCTAATTGTACAGCCCTATGCAGACAAAATAAACGAAGCGAAAAAACAAATCGAGTCCCTTATGACAGAGTTCCGAGAATGGGAAAAGCGTATCAAGAATAAGCCGTATTCCAAAGTGAGTCTTACGCAGCCGAACAAGCAAACTCCGCAGGACGTACACTTTCTTCACTGGATTTCCTGTTAGGAGAAGCGAAATGAAGTCCAGAAGCGGCTTCAGAGCCAATTAGATCAATTAAAGCGCGAGATCGAAGAATGCGAATGCGAATCGAAACGAGAGAAGAAGAACAAACGCAGCACGAACCAGTCCACGATCACCAAGCTCGAGTCGGACATCAAGAATCATAATGATCACATCCACAATCTGGAGTTGATTCTCCGCCAGCTCGACAACGATCTCATCGATCCCTACAAGCTCGACGAGGTTCTCGACGCCGTCGACGACTACCTGGCCTCCTACAAGCAGCCCAACTTCTACTACGACACCAGCATGTACGACAAATTCAGCCTGTTTTCTGGAATTCCAAAATCCGTCTCCGACTCCGAACCCGTCGAAAGCGAAGAAACCGACTCCATTCTGGTGGCACGTGACCCAATTCCCTGTTTTCTAGAGCGAAAAAACGAATTCTTTCGTCGCCTCTCCCGATCCCTCCCCTCGCATTCCCGCGGTTTCCGCCGCCCTTTCCAAGAGCGTAACGCCCGCCAACTCGGTCAGTTCTTCGAATTCCATCCCCGCGATTCCATCCATCCCCGCGGTTCCCGCCGCTCCGGTTACTCCAGTTACTCCAGTTACTCCAGTTACCTCGGTTACTCCAGTTACCTCGGTTACTCCAGTTACTCCAGTTACCCCGGTTACCCCGATTACTCCCGTCAACTCGGTGTGGAAAAGTAGAAACTGGAGAAACCCAAAAAGTAGAACCTGGGTCCCGTGCCGGCGTTCCCGCCAAACCCATCAACTTTTCCGAGATTATTCAGCGCTGTTCCTCCCGCGGTTTTTCCTCATTTTTAGCGGTCTCCGCTTCCTCCCAAAACGACGCGAATTCCCGCGGAACCCCGCTCTCCGCCAAGCCTAGCGCCGGTTTCCACGTTTCCCCGTCCCCGGGCGCGGCTCCGAGTCCCGCGGTTCAGTCGGAGGTGGTGGAGGCGAAGAGTTCCGCGGTTCTGCGTTCGCTGCAGGCGAGCGGAGAATTTGGGCTGAGTTCCCCGCGGTGCGGCGTGTCGCACCAAAACCGGTTCGAGCAGCAGCTGGAATCCGCGGTTCTGAACCGGCTGCGGTACGCGCTGCCGCCTTTCGCGGTTTATCAGCCGTATTACCGACCGTCGGAAGTGGTGGACGTTCCGAAGGGATTCCCGCGGATCCAGGGCGAGCTGTTCACGAGCGAACCGTTCGGCGGAATGCCGGTGAACATCGCGTTCTTCGTGTTCGCGATGGAGCAGAACAACTACATCCAGTACGTGGCGGCGAGGCAGCTGCAGAACAGCGGCTGGGTGTTCGATTGGGCGAGTCGGAAGTGGTATCTGCAGAAGTCGGCGCTGCGCGTAGGGGAGAGGAGGAGCGTGGAGAGTAGATGACGGAGAAGGGAGAGACGTGCACGGCGGAGGTGTTCGATTATGAGACGTGGAAGACGACGACGGAGACGAATGTGCTGTGGAAGTCGCTGCATTTGGAGATGGAGACGCTGCCGTGAGGGTGGAAGGATGATGAATATGGGAGTGTTTTTGGGTGTGTTTGTTGGAAACGGAGAGAAGAAAGAATGGAAGAGTAAAATTCGATGATTCGTTTGTTGGTGAATTGTTCATGCGTGGGATATTTCTTTGTGATAACAATCTTTATGCTGCTGTTAGTTTACAAATATTATTATTATTTTGTTTGTTTCAAGTTGAATCCATCTCTTCATTTCTATCTCAAACAATTCATTCATTCATTCATTCATTCATTCCTTTATTTGCATCACTCTTCAAGAATATCACAGAATTCCTCCTTCTCAGCGAACTCTTCCCACGATTTCGGAATCGTCTCCTTCAATTCTTTCAACTCTTCGCGATATCGAATCTGCCAATCATTTCCATCCCTCAAACAATCTCACTCGCAATCCCAGTCGCGCCGTTTTGGGCTGCTGTCTACAAGCGAATCGTTCCTTTTTGCCTCTCTTACAGTCGAACAATATCAATGAAATCATTCACGCACTGACTCAAATCCAACGTCGTCGCTTTCGTTAAATCCACTGTCAGTCCGATATAAAAACACGCTGCGTTCGAATTCGATTTCTTCGCTTTATTTCGTCAATATAAAAAACGAACAGAAACGATCGGATTCGGATTCAAAGCCACGTTTTCAATTCGCAGACTCAGAAAAAACACAAGATAGCGAATTCTGAGCTTCACGTTTCCCTTCCAATCCCCACTTGCTTTCCACCAAACCCAGCCAATCCTTAAATTCCGAATTCGCCGACGCCGAAACCAAAACTTCGAAGTAAATTGGAAATCCTTCAAAGAATTGATACGGTTCAACCATCTGCAAAAGCGTCTGCGTGTCAATCAACTCACTTCCCTACGCTCTCTCCATCCACATAACTCTTTATTTTCTCATAAACACGCCTCGCTTGGCTTCGAATGAACTGCAAACTCGATCGACTGATCGTTCTTGCGGTGTTCATTCTGGGATATGTGGGCGTTAAGAGAACTAAACTATCGTGATTCGAGAAATTGCTCGGTTTGTCGCTCCAGTTTTCTTCGTCAAAACCGAGCTCAGGAAAGCTTAACTGCGGAGTCATCGCAATGATTTCTGAACCTAAATGGTCAGCGACAAAGTGGAAAAAGTGGAAAGTATTTGTTAGAAAGTCGTTTTCTAAAAGATTGGTGGAAGCTAAGAGAATCGTGATGTTCACTCCGCCTAAATAACCCATCACGTTCTTATATATTTTGTATTGCTATGCTTAAAACGTAGAAACGTGGAAACCTTGGTGAAAAATCGAATTCCGAAGAATGTTTGACGGAAAATGTCCAGTTTATTCTCTGATCGGAGTTTCTGAATAACAAATTCGGTGCAACGACATCCTGTAAGCGAGTGAAGCGTCTACAAACAACGCTCTTGTCGAAGGATTTACATGCTCGCTGACGTTTCGTAAAATGTCGTTGGAAAGAATGTCCAGGAATTCGGGGAGCTTGAAGGGGTAGGAGGGAAGAGAGGCAAAGGAAATGTCGACGGAGACTCCGTCAATTTCCATGGTCATAATCGGAACGAAACTGTATTTAAAGAGCATTCAAATATAAAAAAACGCCAAGGGAATTGCTTTCAGGTCTGTAATGCGGCTGTTATGAGAGAGAAGTGCGTAGAACGAAGAGAAAAAGTCCTTTTCATTCACTTCGCCTGGAACGATGCACAGTCTACATATATCCGATATCATCCATTAATACAAATCAATATCCGAAGAAAGAGATGATACGCCCAAAGCAAAGGATCCATAAGGCATTACCTTTGCATTTGCTTGGTTCACTGTAAATTCATCCAATTTCTTAATCAATCATATTAAAATAAACACTACTCTCTCTACGTAAACAGATTTCACCCAAGAAATAGCTAACGATTCTAAAAAAGGAACGAGCTGGTTTCTCCGCTCGATTTCTTCAGAAGAAGCGATTTCCCCACTAATTCTATCGAATGAAGGCACAGAGGAACCGAAACTCGAGTAATCTCATAAAAGCGTCTCCTTGCTTCTCTAAATCTCCATGATTCACATTTTCTCTCCACTCCAAAGACATTTGTTCCAAAAAACACCTCAACGAGAAAAGAGAAAAGTGAAACTAATGAATGGCCGATACGGTCGCTTCCACCACACACGTTGCTTTCTGCATCGATCCATTCGGTGTAAACAACACCGGAATCCGCACCTTCTTCCTCCTAGCCATCACCCATCCCCGCGGTTCTTACGGTTCGATAACAATATTGTTATACTTACAACTGAAAGGCGAACGAAGCGGACTCAAATCCAGGCTGATTTTGCGATTCGAGTGGTTGTAAACCACCACTTTGCTCATATACGATGTGCTCATCCCCGCGGGAATCCCGATCACATTGTCTTTGATTTGAATCTCCGAGCGAAGCTCCTCACAACCGCGGAAACGGAGGTTCTCCCGCGTTTCCACGGTTACCTCGCGCGGCGGCTCACCGGAGGGCGGCGGAAACCCCCCCACATGCTCACGATAGGGCCGATTGGCGGGGTTCCAATGCTCACCGGAGGGTTGTCCAATGAATTGTCCCGAATGCTCACCGGAGGGTTGTCCCATAAAAGCGCCCCACTGCTCACCGGAGGGTTGCCCGATAAACGGTCCCGCCCCTCTATAATAATCCTCACGCGAGGGCAGCGGCTCACCGGAGGGTTGTCCCATAAACGGTCCTCCAAACGGACCCGAATGCTCACCGGAGGGTTGTCCTGCCAACCTGCCCGTGGGTTCCGCGGGGAATCGTCGAACCTGTGCGAACTGCTCCCGCGGGAGCGGCGGGAGGGAGTCGAGAGCGGGGTTCGCGGGAATGGAGGGCAAATCCCAGCCGTCGAGGATTCCGTCGCTGTTGAAAAGCTCGATCTTGGGCCCTTCCTTGTCGAAGCAAACGATCTTGACGTCGATGGCGTGCGGCACGCCGTCCACCACCAGCGACAGCGAGACCGACTTCATGCCCTGGTACCGGCCCGCCAGCGACAGTCTACGCGTTACCACGGTTCCACGATTCCACTTGATCGGGATCTCGATGTGAGAGAGCGGTTTGATGGTCCCGCGGGGCTGGGAGACTTCGAGCAGAGGCGGAATGGTTTGGAACTAGAGAGAAGGAAACGCCCAGGGAAACGTGGAAATCGACGTCGCGGGAAATCATGTTCAGCACGCGGAGCGTTTCCTCGGGACTGCCGAGAGAGAGACGGAGCATGGAGGGAGAAATCTGAACGGATTGGTCGCCGTAGGAGCCGATGAAAATCCCCGCGGAAAGTTTCTGCTGCGCCTCCAATTGGTCGTACGGGTCCGTGAATTGGCACTTGTAGCTGTGGTCGTGGACCCGCGGGAAATGCTGCGTCCCCTCCGTCGATCCGGAGGGGCCATGGAACAATTTGGGGTCATTTCGATCGCTGACATCATTAGGGTCATTCGGGTCATTCGGGTCATGTAGGTCATTCAGACCATTTAATACATTCGGGACATTGGGGCCATTAGAATTATTGGGGCCATTGGGGCCATTGGGGCCATTAAGTGCATTAGGGTCATTAGGGTCATTAGGGTCATTCAGGCCCAGCGAGAGGGAGTTTCGGAGAGGAGGGATCTTTCCCGCGGGGGGATTGAAGTGGCGTGGCTTGCGGAAAGTTCCCTGGCCTCGAGGCGTTTCATTGAGATCAGCGAATAGAATTCTGCAGGAAACGAGGGAATTGCTGAGCGCGTCGATGTCCCAATAATGCGATTTGGGCGTTTTTTCTTGGCCCAATCGCGAGTCGAGATCGCAGAGCGTTTCATTGTCGTGCAAATCGCGGGAAATGTCGATGTTGGATTCGGAGAGATTCGTTTTCGTGAAGAGAAGACTGCGCGTCGACGCGCTTGATTCCGACGAACATTCTGTTAGCGCCAATAACAGGCCGTGCCGCGGGGACGGGCAGAACAGAAAGGCCTTGCGGTTGTGCGCCTGGAGCAAACGGCGGCGCAGAATATTGTCGCAGGCGAAGATGTAGAGACACGGCGGAATCTGGAATGAAATGGCAAAAATCGGTACTTTTTTCTGGATCATTTCGGCGCGGAGATCGGCGAGCTTGACGGAGAACTCCATCATGGAGGGAAGGTAGAAGATGGGCGGTAGAAACGTGGAATTTTTAACGAGAGTTACCACGTTTTGTTCGATCCCCATCACGAAGAAACACGCGGCGCGATCTCCGTTGTTCGTCACGAACAGCTGATTCCCGCGGGTCTGCACGACGGGCTGGGATCTCCCGCCAAAGCCGACGAGGGGAATGACGCAGGGCGCGTGCTGGATTTCGAGTGGTTCGATGATAATCAAGGCGTTGTCTTCGGCGAGCAGCGCGGGGCGGTAAGAAACCGCGATTGTGGTGATTTCCGCGGGATGGAGAATGACGCGGGGCGAAGAAACGAGGCAGAAGGGGAGCGGCGAAGCGGGGGGCGAAGAAAGCGGGTGGAGGTGGAGGGAAAAGGTGAGGGTGCGCGCGGAAACGTTCTGGATTTGGAGGGAAGCGTCGCGCGAAGCGTGCAAATCCACGCAGCCGAACGCCAAAACGGGCGACGACGTGTTTAAAAGGGGACAAGCTGGGCTATGAATAGGAGAGAAGAACGCGCTCACCGTCCAGCTGCACGCGGATATCCCCGCGGTTCAGAGGCGTCGAAGGGTCCTGGCCTCGGAAAGGACCGGGGAATTCCCGGTTATTCGCGGGGAATTCTGGGTTATTGGTGGGAATTTCCGGTTTATTCACGGGAAATTCCGGTTTATTCGCGGGAATTTCCGGTTTATTCGCGGGGAATTCTGGGTTATTCGCGGGGATTTCCGAGTTCTGGATGGGCGTTTCGTTCGGCTGAGCGGCAAATTTCGAAAAGGGAGTGGGCAATTCCGGCTGGGGCTCCGGGTAAAGCCGAGTGGAGGCGGGCGACGCCGCTGCCGCCAAATCCAGCGAAGATTGATTGAGAATTGACCCGAAAACCGCTTCTTCCACGGCCTGCGGATTGCCGCCCAATTTGGCTTCGCCTCTTTTTTTTTGGCGGGAAGGCGAAGACGAAGACGAAGACGACGAAGACGAAGACGAAAACGAATCCATTCTCGAATGGTCCAGAAAGGAGGTCAGAATTGGGCCCTCCGCCATCCCCGCGGGACTCGCATCCTCCTCTTCCGCGGGAGTTTCATCGACAGGTGGATTTGGCGGGACGGCGGGGACGGTTGGCGGGTTGTACAGTGATTGGTTGATTTGGAAGGAGGTTTCATTGGAGGGGGTCTGGGCCAAAGAAGTCCCGATTTTTGGATTCAGAAGGGAGGGAACGTTCTGCTGCAGACGCGCCAAATCGATCTGCAGCGGGAAATGATGCCCAGGAAACTCCCAGGGCGCCCGTCCCGCGGGGATCGAGGAGGTCTGGGGAGGCTCCCCGCGGGGATCCGGGTCCATGTGCACGGGTTCCACGGGAATCGTCTGGTTCAGAAGGGAGTCTTCCCCGCGGGGAATGCTCTCCACGTCCGGCAGTTTGGCGGGATCTTCGCCTCCCTCCATCTCTCTTCTCCCGCGGGAAACCTCTCGGGTCGGATCCGCTGGATTTCCGCGGTTATCGGTTTCGTCGATTCTCCGGATGGACTCGACGCGTTTCTCCTTTTCCACGTTTACTTTCCCCTGTTCGACGGGCGTTACGTCCTTCGCGAAAAGCGCGGCATCTCGCTTCGCCTCTTCGGACACGGCGGAATACTCGAAGGGTTCGCTGCGATGCGTATTCCCGCGGATAAACGTGAGGGTCTGGCTGTTCTGTTCTTTTAGAACGTCTTTTTCGTAGGACATTCCCGCCAACATGGATTTGAGTTCGTCGAATTCGGGGGAACGGAGAAGGAAATACGCGCGGGGATCCAGGGAATGGCCTCCCGCGATTAAAACGTTGTCGAAAGCGCGGGGGGCGCGAAGAATCTGCTTCGCCCAGTCTTCTTGCGGCTCTTTCATAAAGTCAAATTGGGCGAGCGGGTTCTCTTGCTGCCACTGGGATTGCAGGGTGTCCAGGAAGTTTTCGTCTGCGTGTTAATTGGGGAGAAAAAAACGACCGAATTCCTGGAATTCGCCACTGGATGACGACTGTGTATCCAGCAAGGAGTTCGAATCTATCATTGGGCTGTACACACAAAAATGATACTCAATTTAGAGCTGGAGGTCTCATGTTTGGAAGAGACACTTGATTCGGTATGATAGGAGTGCACTTCAGAATTATCTTGATCTGCAGGAGGAATTTGCACTGTATTCTTATTCTGGACGCTGGCAAACAACTCAAGCACAGTATCAGGAATAGTGCCTTTTAACTGATCGAATGATGGAGGTGCTTCCACGCCGTGTATATCAACCCTTCGTAGATCTTCCAAACGCCGCTCAATGTCATCTTTCTTAGAAACCTCGTTTGTTTTTCTTTGCAGCTTCAGCGAAGCAGTATCTACCACTACAGGGTCTCTAAACAATTCATTCATCGAGAACAGGAATTTGAATTGAAATTCGAGAACCCGCGATTTTGGGAATGGCCGAAATATAAGTGTTTTTTTATTCTTAAAGTGTATTTGGGATATCTTAGAGAATGGAAAACACAGGAGTAGGTAACATCAAAACGTCCATGAAACCGTACGTCGATGAATACCAGTCGGTCGTGCAGGGAATGGAGTTGCGGCAAGGATCTCTCAAAGACGAGTTTAGTTCTTTGATAGAAGGTGCGTTCGGGAGTGTTGGTTAATGCATAGATATCGATAAACTGTCGTCCAAATCACATATTGAGGAACTTTCGAAATTAACTAAGCTCATAAAGGGAACGCGCACAAATTTGGAGGCGATCGGTACTATTTTGCACAAAATCGAGACTCGCATCGAGTCCATTGAGAAGATTGTTGGTATTGATGATTATGACTTGTATCTTCTTTGTTGTAACAAACAAACAAACAAACAAACAATGCACACACCATCTTAGTCCACCTTAATATTTCGAAAGATCGTCTTTACGAAGACTTCGGAAGCAAGTGTCGAAATGAATCCACAGAACAACGAAACGACCATCACCAACAGCGTCTACATCAAATTTCCCCCGCAAACTCCCTACCGATTCGGTAAAGAATGAAAGGGTCTGCAACAATCCCTTCATGTGCGTTTTTCGGAAGTAGTAATAGAGACAATAAAGGAATAAATAAACGCCCAGCGACGCTCCGTTGGCGAAGGAGGCCCATCTCCAGTGATAGTTCTCGCTATTGAGGAGCAAGTATGTGGCCACGATGGACTCGCACACCTCAATAATCGTCAAAATCACTACAAAAAAAGCCCCGATTTCCGCCCATACCCGTCATGGCGAGCAAAAACCCGTACATGTAATAGTATTTATAGCTCCAGATGGAGGCGAACACGAAGAACACCTCGATGAACACGCAGCCGAACGGCAGAATCCCGCTCACCACGCACAGCACGTCGTGCCGGCTGTAGAACGGACTCGCGGGGATCGCGCTCGGGATTGCCGACGTGCGGCACGGATAGTGCGGATTGCCGAACACCGTTCTGCCCAGCAGCGTCCCCAGAACGTGCAGCGGCAGCCCCACGACCAGCAGCAAGCAGAGCAGAGAGAAGACGGTTTCCCACGGGAATTGCGACACCGACCGCACCGCCACCGACAGCCACATGATTCCCGCGTACGCCGCCACGCCCACGCCTACATGAAACGCCCGAGAGGATCGTACAGGGCAGGAGTCCCGCGGAAAAGAGCATGACGCGGCGCCAGTGAGGCGAAGTCCGCGGGAAAAAGGCCTGTTTGTAGGCGGAGCCGCTGCAGAATCCGTTGACAAGGAAGCCGAGGAGGTAGCCAATCAAAACCACGAGCAAAACCCGATCATCTTGGAGTTAGGGGACATAGGAGCGAAAACGTCCCAAATAATGAGGCGTGAGAACGATGTAGAATAGGCACAGAAATAGGGTCGCGGTGATATGGGCCCCTGTCCCAAATAAAACACAATAAATGGAGAAATAGGGACAGGGCCGAAACACATCTCCATGGACCCGTTTCCAGCCGTAATCGTCGGCATTTCCGGCAGTGCCAATATCGGCGATACTTCTGGAATACCGTAAATAGTCCATTTTTAAAGTGCGGATCATAATAACCGCGACCAATCCCGCGAGAAACGCGACGATCATGAAGGAATTGAAGATGCTGAACCAATGCATCTGCGTTTCTTGCGCCGTCGCCGCGAAATAGCGGTAGAATCGATTCGCGAAGGGGACCGTCGAGGAAACCCACGAGCAGGAATACGAAAACTGAACCGGTCTAGCGGGAAAAAAGACGAAGAACCGCGGTACTCGTTCACGCGGACTAATTGAGGATCGGATGCGGTCATGTTGACTTCGACGATTTGGTCGTTGTTGACGCCGAAGGTGAAGTGGCGGTGGGTGTAAAGCAAACTGTTCTCGGGCATGATGTCGTGCGAATGCTCATCATTAAACTCGCATTACGAATCGTACGCCGGCACGCTCGATTTCTTCGAATTTCTCGTCGCTGATGTCTAAATCGCCGACCTTGGCCCAGATGGGAAGACCATCCACATCGAGCTAGAGTTTGAAGGGAGAAAGAGAGCGAGATACTTGGTACCAGTAATGGTTCGCAATTGCCATTTGCATCTGATAGACTTGTTCCGTGTCAAACGAGCTACAATGGTCAACTGGCGATTCGAACATACACTGTACAAAGGGTAGTGCGCAAAGCGTCTACCTTGAATGCAAAGATAATTCCCGAGTTTTGGAGAATCGTTCCTTCCAGAATTTCCGAAAATCCTCCACGCTGAGCAAATTAGATATAAAGTTAGAAAAAACATACTTTAGCAGAGAGCGAACTCGGTAGATTCGGTCTGCAGAACGGAAGCGTAAAATAATCGTATGTTTCGTGAGGGTTGTGATAAGGTCCGACCTATCGATCAAAATAAGGTCGGTACCTTTACTCGGTTCGTCCAAACATAGATTTGGTCCCCTAGGTTATACTAGTCATAAACGGCTTTCCACGCACTAACATGATGATCATTTTCATCGCATCGTGTGACAATCAAAGCAAGACAACAAAGTAAAATCCAGCGCATATCTAGCTTTAAAAGAATAGCAACTTTTTCATTTTTCAAACAAACAAACAAACAAACATACGCAACCAACCAACCAACCAACCAACCAAACAGCAATATAAATATATACAACTATATAACGCAATCTCATTCACTCACTCACTCTGATACTTATTCAACCACACTCGCTCCATCGCCATCTTCACTCCCTCCTTCACCACTCCCCCGTCCATCCGGAAATCCCGATCCCGCGTCCCCGCATACAAGCAACTCAACGACTTCGGACTAACGCGACACTCTCTCCCCAGCTCTCCCTCCGCCATATCCTTCCGATACTGCAATCCCACGTTGTCTGCAAGTCGCTGATAGCACCCGAACCGCCACTGCGGAGGGAACAGCTCATATAAGAACGACTGCGGCGTCATCCAGATGATGTTCGTCAGGCCCGCGCCGTGCGCCGCCACCACCAGGTCCAGATGCATGAACAGCTCGATCTGCTCCCGACCGGAATAGTGTTCCAGAGCGACTTCTTGGAGAGCCAGCTCCGCACCGAATTCGTTTCGAAGCCCTTCCAGCACTTCCGCGTGATTCAGTAATTTCCGCTTTCCTTCCCGCCGAATCAGAATTCCCGCCAATTTCTCCCCCTTCTTCTTCCACTGAAACGCCCAATGAAACTTCCGGTACGCCGCCGCGCGAAGCAAATCTGCCGCCAACGGCTCCCCGATGAAGCTCCCGGTCCCCGCGGTTTCCCAGGCCTTCGCCACCACCATGCCGCGGTCGCACACCGTCCGCTTCGCCGCTCCCCGCGGGGGAAGGTACATGGGTCTCTGTCCCGCGGGGAAGGCGTCCAAATAAAGATCGAGGAGTTCGACGACCCAGGATCCGGGCGTTACGCGGGGCTGCTGGGAAATGATGATCTGCGCGACCCGCGGGAATTGCTCGGGGTGGAGCAGGACGCGGAGGATGACGGAAGTTCCCTCCAAAATGTGGAAAATGTTGGAATATTGTCGCGGATGCAGAAACAGCGTGTGGTTCGGCCACAGAACCGCGGGATCCACAGGAGACGACACCGAGCGCACCTTGCTGTCTAGATCAAAAGGTGGAAACGGGGAAACAGTAGAAGTCTTTCATGTTAAAGAGCTGGGAGGCGTTTCGTCGGATGGTGCCGGATCTTTCTTCGCTGAGAATAATCGCGGCATACGGAGAAATGGAGCAGGCGTTCGTTAGAAGCGCGTAATCTTCGTAGAGCCGCGCATCGCTCATGCCATGCATCCTATGTGTGATCGCCGAAGAACCGCGGGAACGAGTCGGACCACGCAGTGAGGGTGGCTTCGTCGAGTGCGGGAGCGCGGGAAAGTGCTTCGCGGATGCGGTTGAAATCGGATTCCCACTTGGGACTGCGGAAATCGATCCGCGTTTTGACGGTGTCGATCGATCCAGTGGGCGTGTATACGATCTCTGCGTCCGGAACGGAGGTTTGGGGCTGCGAATCGTTTGAAGAAGAAGAAGAAGAAGAAGAAGATGATGATGAGTCGATGGATGTGGTTGCAGCATCGATTGAATTGGATTCATTGGAAGATTCGGAGGACACAAATGAATCGCTCGAAGAAACCTGGTGTGTCTTAAAAAAGCTTGAACGAAGATGGGATGCACCGGTTTCAGACTGCTCTGGGAGTACAACATCCGCTCCCGTCTTTGTGTTCTGTAGTACGTCACGGAAAAAGTCATTCCGCCAGTTCAACCCATCACTTTGTGAAGTCTTCCATAATTAGAAATAACAATAAAAATGTACAGAGGATGACTGCTGAACAATCGTAATGGGAGCTGGATTCTGTTTTCCTCCAAACCCATTTTCAGTTGAGGCAGATTCCGTTGAACCACTACTGGGATCCCTATACAATCATCGTTGCGCTGGATGACCACGATTTTGAACTCCTGTCACCTCCAGTTAAATGAGATGTTAATTGAACGATCTCAGAATTACTGATTTTGTTAGTAAAAACTGTTGGGTTATTCAGTATGACTTGAATTGGATAGGCAAACTGAATCATTGCCACAACAAAGACGAGAAGTAAAAGCAAAAGCATACTCGACTTTCGTATCATCCCTTCCTATCTTAATTTTTAAAAAATTTCCGATTTCAAAAAGTCGGGCGTATATATAGAATGCAGAATAGCAAAAATCGAATCGACCCAGGGGGTCCCAATTCTTTTCTGCACTCTTCCCTCAAGCAAATCGAACCCCCTTTCGAACAAACAAAACAAGCACAGATACCCAAAACATGCGCGAAATCCGGATGAACTTCAATACACCAATAATGTTCCTCGCTATCTTTCAGCGTCTTTCGAAACATGCTCAGGTCCGCCACACTCTTCATGTTCTCAGCGAAGCGTTCGTTATCCCACAGTTTCAGCGATTTCTCGGCGATCTTCGCTCGACTTTTCACTCCACGCCTACCAGAAAATGATCTCCCGCACAACACGCGCAAAGCTTCCGTTCGATAACTGGCGCGACGGGGCGCAGAACGTGCGACGGAACGTGCGAAACGACGGACTGCAGAAGCATCAAGAAGGCGATCTCCTTGTTCATGTTGCCTCTAGGCCAGTATTTGAGCAGGGTTTGAATGATCTGCATGGAACCAGAGCATTGCCGTCTACCAACACAGCGAGCGACGAATCCTTCTTGACAAACTCGGTAATGCAATCGTTGATGCCTCGGAAGCAGCATTCAATTCGCGTTTTCTTCAGCAATGGAAGCAGCGTGAAACGAAGAAACGCGAGGTGCTCCGGGTGGATCGGCAGCGCGATTCCCCTGATAATCGCGGAGTAGAAGCGAAGCAAATCTTGAACTCCTTCTAAACCGCGGTTATCCGCACAGAATTCGCGGAGAACATTCTGCAGAATGCTTCGAATCGTGCTGCGTTTCGCGGGGAAATGCGCGTAGATCCGGTGGATCTGCACGCGCACGCAGTCGCGTTCCCGCGGGTCTGCCGAGAAAAAAAGGCGGCAAAACGACCGCAGAAACGAATTCGATAATTGGTTCTCCACGAAAACCGCGGGAATGTGCCGACTGCCAAGCACGGCGGCGAGCAAATCGTAGGCGAAGCAGAGATAATCGAACGCCGGGTCGAAAACCGCGGTTTCCTCGGCGTCCTCGAGGAGAACCGCGGTTTTGAGCTCAGGCAAAGAGCGGAAAAGAAGCGTTTCGAGACATCGGAAAACGTCTTCGACGGCTTTTTCCCGCGAAAAAACTTCGCTAAAAATGAAACCGAATCCTAAAAAGACCCACAGTCCCGCGGAACACGCCGCGGAAACTTCGCCGAGTTCCCGCTTTTGCCGCTGGGCTTCGATTCGTTGCGATTCGAAGCGTTCCGAATTCGATAAAGAATTCGATAGGGAAACGGGGGAAATGGGGGAAACGGGGGATGATTCGATGGAATTCGATAGGGAATCCAGAGATTCCAATGAATGATTGATGAAATTCGATGAATGTTCGATAGAATTCGATAGGGATTCGATGGAATTCGTTTCGTTTTTTTCACTTTTCATTTTCGAATTCGATGTGTTCTTCGCGTCCGGAACACTATTCGATTCTTGATACACTTCCGCGGGGAGATGCACGCAACACAATCGCAATTTGCGCCACAATAATCCCAAGTGATACGGACTGGACACCTCCTCGAACCGCGGGAGAGGAATGAAACTGTCGAGGTGCTGGGGATCCTCCGGCGAGAAAAACGCCCCTGCAATGAAACGAGAAGAGGGAATTCCCACGGGGAACGGTTTCAACAAGCATAAGCCGCTGAAGCCAAGAGAACCAAAGAAGGCGATCGGCTTCGTTGGAGAAATAGAGATCGTAACTAGCGAGATGAGGCTGGGCTGCCATGGGAGAACGGCTCTAGAATGAGGAAAAGAAGTGAAAGAGGACGGTGATGAGAATCGAAAGACCGAGCTTCTTCTTAATTGTCTTGTCGAGAAGACGAACATTGTTGAGCTGAGGGTTAAAAGAGACCAATAAGAAACAAACAGGGAGCAAAATGGTGTGTGAAAAGCTAAATGAACTGGAATTACTCTCAATCACGAGAGTAGTATCTTGGAGAATCTGGACATGTTAGAAAGAGGTCTGAAACAACAATAACCATAGGAAAAACAAAAGGAGTGCACAAATACAGATATCATGTTGCACAACACAATATATATATATAGTGGATAATTCCCAATGAACCCATTTTCAAGCAGCAAAACAAAGTGAGAACACAATCTACAAGAGAATGTATCCACTCAATCTTTGAATTTCAAACATCTCTAGCAACACATTGCACACCATCAAAATCTCCCCATCCATTCCAACATCAACGGGTTCCACAACGCCGTGCTTCGCCCAACCAATACGAAAATCCACTTACACACATGCTATCAACTATAGACCTCCTTTCCTTATCGTGGAAATAGGCATAACCGCGTAGGCGTTCTTGTTCGTGTAAACAACCGATGGACTCATTAAGACTCATAACGGCGTCACAAATAATGGAGTAAGGCACAACTTTCAGAAAAATGTTTAACACAAACACAACAGCATTTGATCATATATTCCTCACACATCTCTTTGGCCTTCTTCCAATCCCCCATTTGTAGCAACATATACATAATCAATTTGACATTCTTCACCGATGCCCTACACAGCATCAGCAGCTGTCCAAACAGCTTCGCCTTCTCCCAGTTCCGATCATACGTATATAGCTACACATCACCGCATTTTCTCTCCCCCACCAGCGTCAAATTGTACAGAACCGACTCCAAATGAGGCTTCGATCCCTCCTCGATTTGCTTTTCGATCGATTCGCTCTTCGATTCCATCGAATTCGGATTCGAAACACAATCCAACACCTCCGCCGGGTAGAACTCCGGGTGCTTCCGCGGTTCCAGCTCCTCGATCGCCTCCTACCCATCACATCCCCGCGGTTTTCCCACGGAAAGTCGGTCCAGCCGCATCAGCGCTTCCGATTTGTAGATCGCCGCCAAAACCGCGATTTCCCCGCGGGACAGGTCGATCTCCTCGGCAGGAATCGCGGGGAGCGCGCGAAGAATGGCCTGGATCTGGCCGCACAGCACCACGACCCGCGGGAATTTCGACGCCTCTACGGTGAAAACGTGGAAACGTGGAAACCCAGAGCGATGGTGACGAGACGCAGCAGCGCGGCGAGTTTCACGACGGAACCTGGGTGGCTTCGCCCGTCCAGCAGACGCAGCGAAGTCCGCAGCGCGCCCTCCGCCTCTCTGCCATCGATCCCCGCGGGAATCCCTACTGCAACAAGGACTGCTCCCCGCGGGAGGACTGCGTGGAAACCGTGGAAACCGTGGAAACCGTGGAAGATTTGGCGGGCTGGGAATTGCCGAGTTGGGGACTGGGCTTTGCCGACGCGGTAACTGGTTTCCCCAGTGGTTTCCCCGATGGTTTCCCCAGTGGTTTCTCCGATTGTGTGGCTGGTTTCCCCATTAGTTTCTCCGTTTGTTTCCCCGAAGGTTTCCCCGAAGGTTTCTCCGAAGGTTTCCCCGTTGGGTTCTCCGAAGGTTTCCCCATCAGATTCCCCATCGGGATCCCCGCGGTTCCGTCTTCGCCGGGCCGCCAATCGGCTCCGAGAACTCCGTTCATGAGCGCGAAGGGGTTTCCGCGCCACACCACGTCGCCCAGCGCGCCCGCTCCCGCGCCCCTGGCCTCCCTGGCCTCCCTGGCCTCCCTGGCCTCCCTGGCCTCCCTGGCGGTGCGCGCGCGCTGCCAGCAGATCTCGCCGTAGCGCAGCCAGCAGACCGGGCTGCGGGCCAGCGCGCCCAGACAGCGCCGCTGCCACTCCTGCGCCGAGGGAAGGTCCCGTACCTGCAGCGACGCCATCGCGAGGTTGTGCAGCAGCAAGCCCTCCACGCCGTACCCGCGGTTCTCCTGCTGCGCGAGGCGGAGAGCCTGGAGCAGGGAGAAGCGCGCGAGCTCGAATTTGCCGCTGCCGAAGAAAACCGTGCTGAGCAGAGCGTAATAAAACGAATCTTTGGGCGGCAGAACCGCGGAATCCGCGTCGTCGCGCTTCTCGTAGATCTGGTTCAGCAGTGCCATGATTTTCTCCGAATTCCCGCGGCGAAACTCCAGCCGGCTCTTGAGGATGGGCGCCAAATAACCGCGGTTCACGGAGTCCGGGTGGAGATCGTGGATTCCGTCGAGAAGAAGCGACCAAAGCGCGTTGGGCGAGTAGCAGAGCAGGCGCAGCTGGTCGAGAAACGCCTGGTCGGATTCGCTGGCGAAGGCGAGGAAGAAATCGGTGGAGGATTTGACCTGGATGGGATCGAGTCCGCGGGGATACCTCTTTTTTTACGCCTTTGACGCTGCCCTGCTCGAGGAAATAGCGCGTTCGATCGATGTGGTAGTGGAAGGAGATTCGGTTTCGAATGAAAGGAGGAATCGTGTCTCTGCAAAAAAAGAGTGGAAAAGTGGAAACTTGTTGATGATGGATTCGATTTGAGTGAAGTAGGGAACACAGCGCTGCTGGAGCCACTAGAATCAGTAAACAAACGCAGAAAATATACTTCGCGAGATTCCCCGTTGATTCGATACAACGCCAAGGTAATCTCCACAAGAGCGAGATAGCTTCGGGCAAGAACGCTGCCGTCCATTGATTTGGATTCAAATATAATTTTATTTAGTATCTCTTCGGCTTTTTCGTAGTGGTGTTGGGACAATTCAAGAACTGCCTAGAACATTCAAACCCGTCCAAGGAATTACCATATTGTACAACGTGACGCCCTTTATTAAATAAAATGAAGAGTCCTGATCTGAATAATACTACAACTCAACACATTTGAACGAATACGCACTTCTTCCAAACTTTTGCAATCCTGATCTAGCTGTGAATATAATTTATCAACGTCCGGCTTCTCCTCGCAAAGAAACGAAACGATGCTTTTATTGTGTTGAACAGCAATTTTATATTTCTCTCCCTATCCCTCACAAAGCGGTAATCAAAAATACGGAATATTCATTCAACTTTGCTAGGCATCCGTTATAATCCCTTTGTTTATACAGCAGGTATGCCTGCGTCATATCTCCTTCATGTTCCATTCGATTCAAATACTCAACCTATTCTATGGTTTTGGAATGAATTCAATTCTTGGAATTCCAAACATTTTCGATATTTTGAGATTTCTCAGAAGTGGAATTTCTCAATAACTACTTTGATGTTATCAAGAGCAGTGTGTGCATTGCATCGGACTTTCCCTCGAGTCCTTGTAGCATCGCAGTATTCGAGAGGAAATGCGCTGACCCGTTCTTTTAGGCTACGCTCGAATATGCATTTCGAAAATACTGCAGGCGCTCCAGACACTGCGAGCAGTCCTATTTCGAATAATCCCCAGAGTGGATCAGAAGCCAGTGGCGCTATCCCGTTAGCTGAGGAAGAAACCAAGCCAGAAGTTTCCGCTCTTCCTGAAATTGGTATGCGTTTGATTTCCGCCTGTCACAAGTAGAAAAAGAGGAGGAAAACGAGGATGTCGCTTCTTTTGAAGAGGACGAATTTGATCCTGACAACAAAGAGTTTGATGAGTGTCAAGAGGAAATGGAGAAAATGTATGACGTAGAAGGCGTTCATCAAGAGTACATCGCTCAGCCTACTCTTGAAAGCGAAGAAGTGGACATTCATAACTTTGAAGACGAGTTCTATCGCATGAGCGATAAAATAGCTCACGATTACATTAACGACAACATCAACGATACTCTCCACCTTGCCAACAGCAGCAGCAAGCACGAAGACGTAACGAACATGGATTCCGAAGCCTTCAAGTCCTTTTATCACAAAGTGAAAAACATCGACATTAACGACGTGACACCCGAAGAACGCGAGCAGCTTTCTGTCATCCGCGAAGAGTTAAAGCCAGAGCAGGTCGAAAGCAAGCGCCATACCTGGTTCAACTTCATGCCTGCCAAAGAGCTCCCGGAGGGAAATCTGGATTCGTACAGCAGCGACCAGATCTTTTCTTCTCTCGAATTCGATTTACTCGGACGAAACGCCCGCGAAGTGTACAAGTACGAAAAGGACGATCTGTTTTTGAACGAAGTAGCGGCGGAGAAGAGGAGTGATGGATAGGAGATCTTGCAGCACACGAAGATGCCGGAGCCGTTGCCGATTCCCACGTTTGCGATGTACCCCAACTATGAGAAGTTCGTGCAGAGCGCGGTGTTCGCGTTGGAGAGAAACGCGAAGTTTAGCCGAGAGGAGAAGGAGAGAATGGTGGAGATTTTCGCAGAGTTGGGATCGCTGAGCAGTGAAGTGGATGAGTCTCCGAAGGGAGAATACAAGGTGAAGAGAAATCTGTAGTGGGTTGTGTGTTTGAGTTATGAAACGATTGGAAGGAAGGAAAGAAGGAAGGGGATTGAATAGGGAAATGAAAGGATAGAGAATGTGAGACGTGTATGGAGATTAGGGGGTGAAGGTATTATAATCGTTGGGTTGAGTGCGGTTAAAGAAGTGTTGATTAAGATGTAACAGAATTGATGAATGGTAGCATGAAAGGATGATCATCACTTATCGTGGAGTTGTATTGCATCTGTGTGCTTTACAAATGTTGATTAATACTTAATAAAAAAACAAACAAACAAACAAACATCATCAGGTACGAAATGCATGCAAATACACACAGTTATCCATAGAAACAGAAACCTTGCTTATCGATTCAAATTGGTTCTTCCCAGCGTATTGTTATATCTACAAATATCTTACCATTTTCTTTTGATTCTACTTTCAAATGAACTATGCCCCATTCGTCGATTGTGTAGGTTGTCAGAAAAAGAACTTCGGGCACTGGAGCGGTTGAATAGCTGTCAATTGTGTATTTACCGACTAAACTGCAACTTCCTGAATTTTCATAACCTTTGCTACTTGTAGTATTGCTTTGATAACAAGTATATTCCATCGATCTTGTGCGATCATTAGGAAGCATCGTTTCCGTTTTATAATTCGCATGATCCGTTTTCATTAATCGAGGTGGTAAACAATAAATACGATCTCCAGTTAAAAACTGCCCCAGACAATAGCTAATTCGATCTTTCATTTTGTAATTTCCATCTAAACTTTGACAAGCACCACGAGCAATTGCTAACTTAGGATTCACACTGTCCGTATTACTCACTTTCCAAGATCCAAAGATTTGCTTCAAACGTTCTTCGACTATTGTCCACCGAGAATTGTTTCCTGTTAATAATACTTGATCAATATCACTCGTTTTTAATCCACAATGAGAAAGACATTGCCTGATCAAATCGATTGTGTGATCAATTAAACCTCGAGTACAGGTATTTAGTTCATCACGAGTGACTTTAATATTATAACAATCATCATCGCTTTCATCCGTATCTGAATCACTCTCCAAAGATTTCTTATTTGTTTCAATGCCAAATCCTGAGAAATCAATATATGTATTATCATTATTATTAAGATCGATTACTGCCTCTTCGGCTAATGATAATAAATGAGCATACAATTTATGACGCGTTTTTTCATTACTTGTTCTTATCAACGGAACATGAAAAGTAAATTTGCACTTCTTCTCGATATATTCAGCAAATAACTGATAAAAGTCGTTTCCACCCAAAAATGGATCTGCAGCAAATGCTAATACAGTATAATCTCCTTGATTTACACGAACAATTGATACATCAAATGTCGTATCATCCATATTATATACAAGAATTGTCTGGTGGTCAATTCTGTTTAATTTGCAATAATGGAATGCAGTTGCAGTTGGCTCACTCATCATTTTGATTTTCTCTTTTTGAATTCCAGCCTTCTCAGCAGCAAGCAATAATGCAGTACGTTGGTTGTTGTTAAAATATGCAGGAAATGTAATCATTACTTTGACACATTTCATATCACTTCCATAGGATTGCTTAACATATTTATCAGCTGTTTTATAGATATTTTGAATAATTCTGGAAGCTACATCACTAGGAGAAACAATTGTATTCCTGTCAATACGAAAAACTGGCTTCTTGTTGATTTCTTCAATATCAGCTGCACATAGTCTCTTTTCCTTGCATCGTTGCACTATTTCATCATCGTAATATCTTCCTAATATCATCTTCACATTATTAACAATCCCCGATTTTCCCATCGATAGATGTTTATAAACAACATCTCCTACATCAGAATTCTTACCATATTGAACACATGACTTGAGAAAAGACGCTCCGTTGGGAAAAGGAACCGTAATAGGATCAGGTTCTCTTGAAGTTCTGAAAGCAGCACAAGTCTCGCTATAACCAAAATCAATTCCAAGAACATATTCATCTCTACGTAGATTCATGGCAATAATAAAGATATAACATAAATAATAACATACCTGTAATCAATTCTAGAATAGGAATTCCCCAAATTGTCACTATTTTGATCGTCCATTTACCTGAATTGGAAACAAATAGATCTATAGTAATGACACATTGCATTATTGTTTTAATAACCTGCTAAACTTTAAAAATACCTATATTTTTATACTTTAGAGTGTGAGTCAACTAAAACTGTTGTTTGTACAATGAAGTCTTTACCATGAATTAGCGACTCATTTTATGCATCATAAAAATATCAAATACATCATTCCAATAAACCTTCACTTCAGTTATACACTATTCCATGAACAAATCACGAAGAGACGCACAACCATTCATTCCGAACCACACCCTATTATTGCTAATTAAAGTGTTAAACTGGAATCGCTAAACAACGGTATAACTACCACACCAACAACAAAAATAGCTTGTTCAACAAACAAACTACACACTCACAATTCGGTTTTTGTCCTTATTTTTAGGAGAACTGGGAAGGGTCGGAGGTTCTTCTTCGATAACCTCCTGAAAGGTGAACTCGCTTGTTTTATCATTGTAAATAATCGACTCGATAGCAGAGAGGTCTTCTTTTGGAATAGCCCGAAGCGACTTTTGTGACACTCGAAGTGTTGTTACCGCATTCTATTCATAATCCCATCTCTGTTTCATCGCACCTTCATTGGAGGCGTAAGGCCATCCGGAAAATACTCTGAGTTAGCATACTGATTCAAGTCAGTTTCTTCTTCTACAACCACTACAACAATAACATGTAAAAAACAATATATTACATAGAATTTGACCAATATCATTCGTTTTAAAGTATTGCTGTGAATCTAACGTTTTATATGCTTCCACATGTCTCGGAAGATCCATTAATATTCCTCTGTACTGGGCGAGACCCATTTTTAAAATGCACAAGCGTTCTGGAGACTTTCCCTTTCTTGGCTCCACTTTAATTGTCACCTTATCTCCATTCCGTAGCTACAATTACAAGGAAGGCAAAGAATCACATGTTCTTCAAACTTTGCTTGAAGAGAAGGAACTACTCTAAGAATGGTAGTTAGTTCCACCGTTTCAAACATCATGACTGAACTGTTAAAATACTCGATAGAAAAGGAGTTGCTTTTATAATCAAGAAACCACTGTAGAAACAGTGGATGATGGATATTATTATTCAATTGATAGAAAGCACTTTATTGTACTCTTACCTTACCGACATCAATAGTAATTGCATTTGGGAATTCTAGTCGTTGGTGTTTGTTTCGTCTGTTCATTTGTAGCTTCTATCGTTATCTCCAGATTTGTTAAGTGGCCGTTATTTATACCTCTAGACGGAATAATTATTGACATCTTAGCGGAATGGAAGAAATTAGTGGAAGAGATTTAGTTTTGGCTATTTCTTGCGTATTTCAACAGATGGAAAACAAGTCGAGGTGTTTCCTTGTACAGCAACCTGTTACCATTTTCTCTTGCCAAGAAATTCCAGTTATCCCTCTTCGTGAATATCTAGAGAGGTGTGTTTACGTAGACGCTGACATCCTAGAATCTATTTCTACACGCACTGTAGTTACGCTTCAATGATTCTCTCCATGATTTACGTGGATCGGTTTCTGCATAGCACGGGAATGAGCATAACCTCGTTGAACGTTCACAAGCTGCTTCTCACGGCTATCATGCTGGCTTCGAAGTTCAACGACGATGCATATTGCAGCAACTCCTTCTTCGCAGAAGTCGGTTGCGTGACTCTCGATGAGCTCAACCAGATGGAGCAGACCTTTCTGCGCTGCATCTGCTTCTCTCTATTCGTCTCCGAAAGCCTGTTTATCCTCTATTCATCTAGCTTGCATCAGCGTGTTTGTACAGCGAGCTGTTCGTTGTGTAGTGTCTCCGTTCTCTCTCCTATCTAGACTTCAATTCCTTGCATGCCTCCTCGTATTGGATGGGATCCTCCCCGGTCCCATCCCCGTCCCCTTCGACTCCCGTTTATTCCACAGGGTCTATTGGGTCCATTGGGTCCATCGGATCCATCGGGTCCATCGGATCCTTTACGTCCATGGGATCGGCCTTCTCCGTTGTGCCTGAGCGCTATTCGTGGGGCTATTCGCCCTTGTCGTATTGCGAACCGATGCTGGAGATGGGTCGTGGCGAGTCGTTCGACGAGAGTGAGGAAGCTCCCTGGTATTATCCTGTTTGTTCCACAAACACGCCACAACGTTTGACGTAAAATGGACTGAATCTGCGAGATATACTGTACAAACCGAGACTCCACGCATCGCCCCACCAGCGGAACGAACTCGCTCAGCTGCGCGCGGCTCGCCTCCACCGCCTTCTCGTCCTGCGGCTGCGTCTCCAGCGCGATCTGCGCCAGACGCGCCACTTGCGCCGAGCTCAGCTTCACCGGCTTCGCGCCGCCGTCGGTTTTCTCCGCTTCTTCGCGCTGCAGCGCGTTGGTCGCCTCCAGCAGCTGGAAATACACCTTGTTCCGCAGCTTCATCGGACGCTTCCCCGCCTTCGACGTCGTCGTCGACGCCGATTCCGCGGGAATCAGAGAGGAAACGCCCTCGGAGAGACGGCTGGCGGTGTCTTCGTCGTTCAACACGCCCACCGAATTCCCGTCCGCCACGCTCGCTTGCTGCGAATAGCCGAACCCGGGAGGGAGGAGCGGGTAGGTGAACCCCGCAGGGAACTATGGGTGATGATGCACCGCGGGGAAAGAACGGAATAGGCGGGATAGGGATACTCGACGCGAAGTCTGGCCTGCAAGGATTCGTTCTCTAAAAGAAGCTTCTATGGAGTAGAGGACAACGAAAGGGGAAACGTCGACCAACTCGGCTTTGCGCTTGTAAATTTCCAACTGAGCGAAGTCCGCCTACACGCATCACGCATCGACATCGAGGATACTTGGAATTGGTCGATTTGGAGGCGTGCTGCGTTGAGCTCCTGCGTTTTCTGGTCGTAGAGAGCGAAGATCTGGGAGTGATCCACCCGCCATTGCATTCACTTTTTCAACGTCGCTTTTGGAGCCGTCGATGCCCAGCAGCGACTGAATCACTTGCTTCTGCTGGTCGATCACCGCCTGCAGCTGCTTCACGTCCGTAGAAGCGCCCGTAGAATCGCTTGAAACAGAACCCACAGTTTGCAATTGGTCTCGAAGAAGCTTGATGGTCAGCCCCTTGGCTTCGTTCTCCTTTATCAGCTCTGCTACCTCGCTCTCGCGATCTTTTAAAGCTGCAGAGGTCTTTCGGTACTCCTCACACACGCGAGTGTACAAATCGTAATCGATCACTGTCGGCGTCCCTTCCGAATCGCTCTCTTCTTCCGACTCGGTTTCCTCGTCCGATTTGTCGGACGTAGCGACCACTTCCGGAGGTTGAGGGGCGAGCAGATTGTTGAAAAGCTCCTTCTACAACTAAGCATCCACCAGTATAAATAGTACAGATTCAGAAGGACCACCCGATGGATTAGAGGAATGCAGGTCTCGTGATGCCTCCCTGCTTAAAAACTGCTTTTCATCCTCGTCGTTCAAAACAGCATCCCCTGTTGATTTCAAACCGAACTGCTGTTGGAGAAAAAGCAACAACGAGTCCTTCTCCTGTAAAAACGCAACAAAAAGAGTCACTAACAAAACAGCAATCAGTGTGACGATCGTAAACCATGTGCTAGACTACGAATTAGAAACCGCCTCCATACGCAAGAGTCCTACGGAAAACACACTGATTTCGCTCTCTGCATATGTTAGCATGACTCTCACTAGAGAATGTGCCTAATAACAGAATAACCATTCTAGACCAATACTCTAACTCCGGTTCTAAGGAGAGAAGACAGGCGCCTCAATAGCTCAGTTGGTAGAGCATCCGCTTCGTAAGCGGCAGGTCGTGTGTTCGAATCCCACTTGGGGCTTTCTTTTCTTCCTTCTTTTTTGATTTGATTCGTTAGTATCGTTGGTTGATAATCAAGAACCACTATCGGTATTTTGAGATGTAAGTAAGTCGGGTTACTTAATTTTTTTTTCGATTGATACATCATTAATATGGATTATAGTGCTAAAACCTACGAAGTGCTGCTAAAGATCAGCAATTCTCTTGAGGAGATCAAGTGTCAGATGCAGGGAAAGCAGATGGCGAAGCCAGTGAGTACCCCTAGTGTCGTGGAGCAGCCGAAGCCTGCTGAGAAGGGTAGGATCCAAGGCCATTCTTTAAACGTAGCTCCTGAACCGGCGAAACCCGCTCCTGCCCAACCTGCAAACAACCTCGATTGGTACGACAAGTTTGTTGAGCAGTTTGTCGTTCCAGTTGTGAAAGCTAGTAACACATTAGGTGACAAGTTTGTGCCGATTGTAATGCTATCCGTAGTCTGTGATGTGTAGGGAGAAATTTTCGATACCCTCTTCTCCAAACTCTTGAAGGAGATCTTGCAGAAAGCGGCTGTGTGCAAGAAGCCGAACGAAACCGAGATGGCAACTCTTTTCGCGCCTGTCAAAGATTGCAACACGAAGCTGGATGCCTTGAACCGCGATCGTGACTTCCCTGTCAATTACGTGAAGGCGATGCGTGAGATCGTTGGCTCTATTTTCTGGGTGAATGTGGTATTCCGCGTGTTGTTTCCATGACGAGTCTAGAACGATAAGCCCGAGAATATGGTTCAGGAATGTTTGAATTCGGCCACTTTCTGGATTGATCGAATTCGAAAAGACGCCAAGAACAAGTAATCCCCACGCTCTCTGCTCACATTCAGAATGGACAACAAGCCAATGGAGTGGAGCAAGCTCGTCATCGCCCTCATGAAGGAATTAATCGCGATTATTTCCGATCGATTCGAAATTGGCGTCGAATGGAACGCTTCTGGCTGCGAATTCTCCGCCTACAAGCCCGATCCCACTCCCATCTCCGCGCCTTCCACCGCTCCTCCTCCCGCGGTTCCTGCGGCTCCTGCTGCTCCCGCGGTTCCTGCGCCTCCCGCCAATTTTGCCGCGGAACTTCAGAGTTTGGTGGGAGCGAACGGGGTTCGGAACCTGCGGCACGTGGAGAAGAGCGAGATGAGCCACAAAAACCCGGCGCTGCGCGGGAATGTGAAGATGGAGGAGAAGAAAACGACGTAGAATTCGAAGAATTCGATGAATCGTAGAGTGGTGATGACGAAACCGCCGCGCTGCGAGCTGGTGCAGAACAAGTGGATGGTGGAGAACCAGACGGAGAAGGTGGAATTGGAGGTGAAGATGAATCACGTGGTGTACATTGTGAACTGCGTGGGATGCAACGTGATCATCAAGGGAAAGGGCAAGTCGGTGGTGATCGACGGCTGCAAGAAGACCACTGTGGTCTTCGATAGTTGCTTGTCCACGCTGGAGGTCGTTAACTGCAAGCAGTGCAAGGCGCAATGTCTCGTCAACTTGCATGTGGCTGCGATCGATAAAACCGACGGATTCACGCTGTATGTGCCGCGCAGCTGCGTTGATTCCCTTCGAATCACGACCAGCAAGAGCAGCGACATGAATGTCTCCTTCCCTTCGGAGGCCGACGAGCAGGACTGGATCGAGCTACCGATTCCTGAGCAGTACGTTCACACGATCCAGAAGGACAAGTTGAAGACGGAAGTGTCTGATTTGTATTCGTGCGATGTTTGTTGTAAAAGGAATGGAAAGAGGAGAAAGACAAGCCCGTCTAGCTCAGTCGGTAGAGCGCCAGGCTCTTAACCTGGTGGTCGGGGGTTCGAGCCCCCCGGTGGGCGCTTCTCTTTTCACCTTTTTTGCTTTTTGCTTTTCTCGAGATTACGCGCATTGAATGTGGAATATGAGAGGTACTTAATCTCCTTGGATTTGTACCTTTTGTGCGAAGTTAATCGTTGAAGATTCTGTGAAACGCCTTTTTTGCCTCCTGCAAAATGAGCGATTATCCATTTGTTAATGCACGGGAAGGGAGAGAAAAGCAGCGATATGACGGTGAAACGCGTCTTGTCGTTGGGTATCGTTCATCTGCAGAAGTTTAGTAATAGTTGCGTGGTTTATTCGGGAGACAAATTCTTGCTGATATCATCGCATAAGCGAAAGGATAAATGGGTTTTCCCGAAGGGTGGTTGGGAATCAGACGAAACGGAAAGCGAAGCTGCAATCCGAGAGTGCTTTGAAGAGGCGGGAGTGTGAATTATTCATTGAAGTGAAGAATAGATTGAGGGTACGTTTGGTGACTGTATTTCTACTATTGTGTATCCGAATAAGTTGGGAAAGCCTGTTCAGTGGAGATTATTTACGATGAAATGTACAAAGGAATATGATTGGTGGCCAGAAAAGGATCATCGCGATAGGAAGTGGGTGAGGAAGGAGGATTTGGAAGGTTTGAATATCTGCCCACTCACACAGCAGCATATTCCACACGTTTTGGAGTTTTTAAGCAAACAATGAACAATGTAATCGTTTTTTGTTTGTTTGTTTATTCATTTGACTGAACACTATTTTCATGGTTGCCCCGTATATTACATCCACTCTTCTTCCTCTTCGCGTCTCTACAGCTTCACCCTCTCCCCCTCACTCACTCGTCTCCACATTTCCTCTTCGTCTTCTTCGTTCTCGATTTCAACGCGTTTCTCTTTAAATTCCGCGGCCTCCTGCTGTCTGTCTACAGTTCCCATTGTTTCTGCAGCTCCAATCGATCCTGTAGTTCCTGCAGCTGCTGTCGTCGTAGTAACTGTGATCCCCGTTTGGTTCCCCATTTGGTTCCCCATTTGGTTCCCCATTTGGTTCCCCATTTGGTTCCCCATTTGGCTACCCATTCCCTCCATGTCGGGTCCTACGACGTTCATTGGAATGGTCATCGCTCGCTTTGTCTACATAGCATTCAATTCCCACACAAACCGGCTCGATCCTACAATTCACACTCATTCACGCTCTTACTCGTCTTCTTCGCTCCCCGTCATCATCAAATACTCGATCGCCATCCCAGAACGATCACAGCCAGGTTTCGCGCTCACTCGCATGATCATGCCCCCTTCTCCGAATTCCATCAGAAGCAAGGGGATTTCTGCGGCCATCAACAGCTGCAGAACGGACACAAGTCCCTACACATCATGAAGACATCACAGCAAACGACTCCGATGAAGAACCGCATTGATGTTGGTGCATGGATCGAAAGTTCGTCCAGATCGGAAACACTCAAATTACTGACTGTACGGACTTCGTTGGCTGCAGGAATGTTCTCCAGAGAGAAGGAAGAATCCTGTACTTTCATAATGATCTCGTCAGTGGTCTGAAGATACTGAATCGCCTTGCAGAGTAGGTCGGGACGCATGGAGATTTTATTTGGAGCATGTTCGTTGTTGAAACGGACAGAATTGAGCGTGGAATCAAAGAGCCGAATTCGAAACACTTTTCTCACTTCGTGGCGGCACAGCAGCTCAAAGGATAGGCTGAATTCGTTTTCGTTTTGCTCCACCTATCGCTCAAACCGCTCTTCTGGATCGAACTTTCATTGTGACCGCTGCTAAATGTTTGATATCTTTGAAAATCGGCAAAATCGCTTTTGAATTCACTCCATAATGGAAGGAACTGGAGCAACTATTCATCACTTCAATATCCGCAAAATGTACTGATAACTAGAGAACGTGTCCTTGTGAAGCGACAGACAAATAAAGGACTGAAGCGCAGCGCCGGTTGCTTGGAATGCAATCCCCTCTGGTGTACACTGAAGCACAAAGTCTCCATTCGTCTACAACATTTAATGGAACAAGAATCAAGGAATACGCGCGCAAAACACTGCATTGTGCTTGCAAACAAGGGGATGATGGGTCCTTGAAATAGGCAATCCATTCGCGACTACAATACTTGTATCACCGGATAATTAGCAATTAGTGGGATAACAATAAGGAAAACAAAATGTGTCTTTAGCGACTACAGCAAGTTTCTCAGGGATTACAAACTATCAAAGTCCAAAACACGTCCTATCAAGGAAAGTTGATAGTTTGCATGTCGTCCCGCGAAGATTGAGTATGGTTTGGAGCATCAATCTCTTTCCAATCCCCTTTCATTATTTTTATTATTTTTATTTACTTTAGTTATGCGTCTTGTAATTAAGGAGAACTACGACTTCCTGTGCGACTATGTTGCCAACTATGTGATTGACCGTATTAACAAGTTCAACCCCACTCCTGAAAGACCTTTCGTTTTGGGTATTTGGTTGAATCTTTTGCATAAATCGCTAGGTCTCCCCACCGGTTCTTCTCCCATCGGTGTTTACAAGAGACTTGTGCAGGCTTACAAGGATGGACGTATCTCCTTCAAGAACGTGGTTACTTTCAACATGGACGAGTACGTGAACCTGCCCGTGGACCACCCTGAGAGCTACCACTCCTTCATGTACAAAAACCTTTTCCAGCACATTGATATCATGTACTTGCTATCTCTGTTTTGTTTACCCCTCTAGTCCTCAGAATATCCATATTCTGAACGGAAACGCTCCCGATCTGCTCGAGGAATGTGCCAACTACGAAGCGGAGATCAAGAAGTACGGAGGCATCGAGCTGTTCCTCGGAGGCATCGGCCCTGATGGCATTGCGTTCAACGAGCCTGGTTCCTCGCTGAGCTCGCGAACTCGCGTGAAGACGCTTGCTTACGATACGGTGATCGCGAACAGCCGTTTCTTCGATTATGACATCAACAAAGTGCCGAAGACGGCGTTGACCGTGGGCGTGGGCACCATTCTGGACGCTCGCGAAGTGGTCATTATCATTAACGGAGCGCACAAGGCGTTCGCTCTGGCTAAGTGCGTCGAGGAGGGAGTGAACCACATGTGGACCGTGTCGTGCCTGCAGATGCACAAGAACGCGATGATCGTGTGCGATGAGGATGCCACGCTGGAGCTGCGTGTGAAGACGGTGAAGTACTTTAAGGGATTGGAGGAGACGACGAAGGCGTTCAGCACGGAGAAGCTGGAGAACTAATCGAGTGTCTGAAAGTGTCTGAAAGTATCTGAAAGTGTCTGAAAGTGTCTGAAAGTTTCTGAAAGTTTCTGAAAGTTTCTGAAAGTGTTGTTTGTGAGAAAACAGAAAAGGGAACAAGCTCTTTAAAACGCTCTACAGGGGAAATATACCAGCTAACCTTACGCACTTCTTTACGAGTATTTTCGATTACACTCTTCATCCAGTCGATATCCTTCAAGTTACATGCAGTCCACACATCTCCTACATCTAGTTGCGAAGTTTTGATCTCTTCATTCTTTGAGTCGGCTAAGTATAGCGGGTTGAGCGTAACGGAATGCTCCTACACCTAAAACGACAACGAGTAATCTTCACATTTGGAACAGATGGATTGGGATATGGATTTCTTCATTTGATACACTACCAAAATCACTACTGTTCGGCGACTCTTTCTACGGGCGCACTCACTGGAGCCGATGGAACCGGATAACTTTGATAGGGCGATGGATTCATGGGACCTTGCATCATAGGTGGATTCATAGGACCCGGAATCATTGTCGGATTCGTAGCAGGGACCATTGGTCTAGGAGGATTCATCATAGGCTGCGGCACATATCCTCCAGGACCTGGAATGACTTGTGGCATCGAAGGTGCATATGCCATCGGTCTTGGAGGAGGTACCGATCCTGACATATATCCTGGCGCAGGCGGACGAATTTGTTGATACATAATCGTCAAATCGATTGTATACCAGTTTAATCTTGCTATTTCAAAACAAAAAGAACAGTCAAAAGTCCCGATTTTTGGAATTCCACTACATCTCGACGATCCTTTCCCCTGTCTCTTCTTCCTCTTCCTCTTCTTCCTCTTCTTCTTCCTCCTCGATCTCATCAAATTGGTGCTCATCGGCATCTCCATCCTGTGTCACATCGATCGCAGCACCTTCCAGCTGAGAGAACAATTGTAAGAGATTGCTCTTCTCATTGTCATCTAAAAGCATCATAAGATTATTCAGCTGAATATAATAGTCCATCGGCGACACGATCTACATCTCATTTCCCTCCCTCGTCCCGACGGGATTCTTATCAAGCTACACATCACGCCTCCGCCCCAGCTCTACATCGATCTCCCGCAGCGGCTTGAACTCCTCCTCCAGATCGAACTGCTCGAGCATCTTCGCGAACTTGGCGCCCGCTTTGAACTCTTCGCGACGCTCTTTCATCTTGTAAAACCGATGAAAGATGTTCTTCAGCGCGATCACCGCGGGGACCCGGCAGTCCTACCCTCAACCCTCGCCTCGGCACGTACGGAGGACGCGTCGATGGCCTCGAAGACCCTGCTATTCTGCATGATAACTGCGAATGAGCGTCCAAAAGAGAGAAAATCGCACACTGCACAATGCTCGGATCGCGCGAATCCACCAGCGTTTTGTAGATTTTCTTCACCGTTCCGTGCAGAAACGAGTTCCGATAGTAGCACACCACGCTCCCCGCCATCGCTGCGTCCAGCGCCTCCAGCAGTTCCTGGTCCAGCGCGCCGCTCGCGCGCCGCTCGCAGCACACGGCTTCGCCGAGCAGTCTGAGCAATTCCGGCAAGGCTTTCGGGCAGAGCTCGCGTTTCTACGAATGAGGAGAAAAGGGGAAACGGGGAACGGGGTCCGGGGCGTGGAAGGCCTGCAGGACGTCGAGCAGCGTGGCGCGCGCGCGGTGCAGAACGTCGAGCAGCGGCTGGCGGAAGGCGAAGGCGATCGCGTTGTCGGATCGCGCGTCGTCGGGGAAGGCGTCGTCGTCGAGGGAGATCGGCAGCTGCACTACGGATCGTGGAAACGGAGAACCGAAACGCTTCTCGTGGGAGAGCTCGAGCACGCGGCGCATGGCTTTGAAGCAGAGCTGACAGCCGTTGTCGGCCTCGGAATCCATGCGATCGCGCAGAGAAAGAAGGCGAAGAAGATCCCGCTCGAAGGCCTCGCGGAATGCCGCGCTGGCGAAGATGTCTTGGTAGAGCGTCGCCACCACGCCCGGGTCCTCGGGACTAGGGATAACCGCGGGGGATCGTGGAAACTCTTCGAGAGCGAGGAGGGAAATGAGTTTGAAGAGAAAAGCGAAGCAGTTGTCCGAGGAGTCGTAGCTGTGGAGCCCGCGGAGGAGGCGGGGAGTGAGCCAGGCGGCGTCTAAAATGGGCTCGTCGCTGCTGGTGTAGAGAGCGAACAGCGCGCGGACTATGTTCAGATTCTCGAGATGCGAGGCGAGATCGTCGAGGACGGAGGGGTGCTCGAAGACGTAGTTCGGGAGGACGTTCAGCTGGTTGCGGCAGAGCGATTCCACGATCATCGCGAAGCACATGGCGTTGCTGGGGATCATGGAGGAGGAATCGCCTACTGGGGACTGTAGTGGTCTTTGTCGATCAGAGTGCAGATCAGTCCGAAGAGGCGGAGGTCGCTTAGCACGCCAATCGAGAGGGACAGACTTGAGCACAGAAGAAGCGCCGCATTGCGAGAATAGCAATAGTGGTTGTAGTCTTCCACGCCTTCGAGGTCTTCCTGAAGAATATATCTGCACATGAACAATCTACCCAACATGTACCGAATGAGCTTCTCAATCATCGCAGGGTTGTGGAAATACTCGTCCATCGTCGACTCGGAATGTTTCATCTCATCAAGCAGTGTTTCATCTCCCAGGATTTGAAGAAGGGCATAATCTGTTAGGAGTGAATTTTCTTCGGGTGATCTACAGACTCACACAGAATAGACATGACTACTTGTTCTGACTTGAGGTGTCTGAATCATTGGACAGTTTGAAGAGCTAAACACGGTAAGGGAAGGCCACGAAAGATCAAAACCTACATCAGCGTCTGCCATACGTCGATATCAATTCGTATTGAGAAAAATACGATTTAAACAAACAAACAAAACGCACGGGACTAAGCAGAACAATGAAATCAGATTTTCCCTCTTGGAGGTGCATAGGAACATCGCCAAAAGTACAGGGCCATAAGGATACCACTATGCAAGTTACTCCCAATCGAACCTGCTAAAGGACAATTTATCATCATATCGGAGCGTTTCCAGCTCGTTCTCATAGACCAAACCCCTTCCCGCATTTAATAGCTGCAAACCTCGCCATGCAATCATTACCGCATTATCCGTACATTGTCTATGACAATAAGCACTTCAAAGTAAAAATAGTATACGCTTTGGGGGGAATAAAAACCTCGATCCCTCTCTCTTCCCCAAAAGATCGCAATGCAGCCTGCAACGTGGGGTTGCTCATCACTCCGCCACCACAGCACTACGAGTCACATATTTCCACGAAGTGAACAAGCGAGCGGACTTCAGGGAACGCATTGGTTGCGCGCTGCAGTTTGTTTACAAGGTGGCGAACGATCGCTCGTTCGAATTCGAACGCAAATCGTTCGACCGTGGGTTCATCGAGTTTGTTCGCCGCGTGGAGCTGGTGAATCACGCGGATCGAGTGCGTTTTGAGTCCCGCGAACGAAAAATCCGCGGTGGGCCGCCGCGCCAATGGCAGTGGAAACGCGGGGAAATCGGGTTCGCGGGGATTCTTCTGCGCTTTGTGTGTTTGGTACTGGGTGGACCACTCGGAGAGCTGTGCTCCGCCGTGTTTGGGAGTGTGGATGGAGGGCGTAAGTCGGAGAATTTCGCGGACGACTTTGTCGATGCATTCGCCGCACGCGTCGTCGAGCGAAGAACCCACTTCTAAAAACGGGTGGAGATGGTCGCTGCAGTAGAGGAGCTGTGTGTGGCCGCCCGAAATCAGAAAGGAGAGGGAGGGGTAGAAGAGACAGCTTGTACGTGTGGGAACCATGGCGTGGGCCTCCATGTGATGCACGGGAATGAGAGGCTTGTGGAACTCCGAGCAGAATTGCTTGCAAAAGTCGAGACCTGCGCCTAGACATGGAGCGAGGCCCGGTCCGATGGTCAGAGCGACTGCATCAATCGTGTCGACAGTTGCATGCTGGAGCACCTCCTCGACAACGATAGGAAGGTTGTGGCGGTGATTTTGAGCAGCAATCGATGGAACGACTCCTCCTTTCTGCTGATTTTCTCGGTGCTGGGACGTTTGCGCAGAATGAATAATTGTTCCGTCTTCTAAAACCACCGCGGCGCAAGTATCATCACAGCTTGTCTCGATTCCCAGAACTGCACGTTTTCCTTGAATGGCGAACGTGCGCATGCAAAAATTGTCTCTCCTTGCCCACAATGATGTAGCGATCCGTTTCGGAAAAGCGAACATTTGGGAGCAAGCAAAATAAAAAATGGATTGCGACTGGGAAAATGTTTGAAGTTGTATCGATCCAAATATGTTGTTTCCAAAGTTCCTATACATCCCGATCGGTGTTGCGCTCTTATATCCGGAAGCAGGTTGAACAATAACCGATATCGTATCATTTTCAGATCAACTATCTCTTTCGCTCCTGCTCAATTGCTACAACAAGAATAATAAGGAAAGCAAAAAATGGGTAACGTTGTACAACTCCATGGGGTAAGTTAAATAGTATTATTGTATTTGGTTTCCACAAAGTCTAGCTTATTTACATTAAATGGTTTTTCTGATGAAAAAACTTACTATTTTGAAGCCTATCGTAATACTTTCGATCGTTGTGGCTACTACAATAGCAAGCTGTAAGTTTGGTCGTGTACTCGGTTGAAACTTAGTGAAGTATGGTAGGCGGACATCTCCCTCTCCAAACTCTTTGACATATCTTTTCTATGATATTGGAAGCGAGAATAATACGTGTGGATACCAAATCATGGCATGTGCTTCTTTTTGCTTGCTATTTAGGAAAAATATTCCTGTGACGAGGTGGGATGCACTGACAAGGCAGGGCTATTCAACTACTTGTTTGCAATTGAATGTTCGAACTTGTGTGTAGATACCTTCAGGACTGCGTAGCACATGGATGGCAGAAGGTCGTGCTACCTATTTGTTGGGTATGTCTGCTCTGCTACATTATCTACATTCTGGCCACAACCGCAGATAAATATTTCTGTGTGGCCCTGACAGACATGGTGGAGAAGATGGGCATACCGCCTAGTATCGCTGGTGTCACTTTCCTTTCGTTTGGAAATGGAGGACCGGATGTGTTTGCTTTGATGTCCGCCGTGGTGAGCGGATACTCCCACATTGGTATGGGCTCCAATCTGGGCGCGGGTCTCTTCATCACTACGGTCATCACCGGTGTGGTAGCGTTTATGAGCGAATGTCGCGTGAATCCGCTATCCTTCTTCCGTGATCTGATCACCTACATCGTATGCTTGCGACGCTCCCTCTCTAACCGTGAAGGTGTCGACAGTCTATTTGGTAGTTGTGTTTTTCGACGGGAAGGTCCACGTGTGGGAAGTCGTGGGCTTCTTCGTCATCTATTTCGTCTACGTGGCCATCGTCATCATCTTCCGAAAGCAGTCCGCGGAGGTCTACGAGGACGCTGTCGCTTTGAGGGGCGGACGTGAGGAGTAGGAGTTGCTGCACACTGGAGGTTCGCGCGAAATGCTGCTGTCGCAAAGTGGGAACGGAGAGCGAGGTGAACGGTAGACGATGTGGATGAGCTGGTCGGAACGACGGGTCTGTCGGTCACGGCCAAGGTGAAGATCATGTCCGAGCCCATGCACTCCATTCGGCACATGGTCAAGGAGATGGTGCTCGACGAGTTCGACGACGTAGCAGCGCGGCGGAGCGGTGATGGCGTAGAGTTCGGAGGACGGAACCCACCCCATTCTCCCGGACCGGTATAAGTCCGCGCGGTCGCTGTCGAAGATGGCCACGCCCGAGCCGCTGCGCCTCTTGTACAGCAACGACGGCGCGCCGCTGCTGGAAGCCATGTCGGGCGACATCTCGCCGATCGAGGAGGACGACGACGCGGAGCTGCAGAACGAAGTGGCGATCAACTCGGGAATGCCCAACGAACACACGCATCGCCTGTCGGAGTCGTACGAGGAAGGTTCTCTGGATGTTTCCATCGAGGGCAGTTTGGACGGCCATTCCAGGCCCCACTCGCGCACCAATTCCCACACCAATCTCCTCGACGATATCTCCGTCCACTCGTCCATGCATTCGCCCATTCATTCTGAAAAGCACTCGCCCGTCCATTCTGAAAAGCATTCGCCCGTCCATTCTGAAAAGCATTCTCCCATTCATTCTGAGAAACACTCGCCCACGCACTCTCCGCACTCTCCGACTCGCTCCATGGGAGCGAAATCGGGCTCGGAGTCGGAGTCGGAACTTCTGCTCGACTCGAAAATGGCTTCGGCGAGCGACTTGATGGGGATGATGCTGGTGCAGCACCAGACGCCCGACTACTCCAAGGACAACCAGGAATTGCTGGTCGACGCGTTCCCGCCCGAGACGCAGCCGCCCGCGAAGACGTCGAGGTGGGCCTTGCTGAAGCAGACGGTGCGCTGCGAAGTGGAGTACTACCGGAAGCTCAGCTGGATGAACAAGATCGTGTACTGGCTGGAGGCGCCCATGACCCTTCTGCGAAACATGACGATCCCCGTGGTGATGGAAGAGCGCTACGACAAGTTTTTGCTGTTGTCCACGGCGTTCGGCATGCCGCTGTTCATCTTCCACAAGTCGGAGAAAGCGCTGTCGGAGCTGATGTTCGGACTGCCCTGCTGGGTGGTGCTGCTGGGCATCTCCCTGGTGCTGTTCGTGTTCTTCGCCTGCTGCATGCCCTTCGAGGGAGCGCCCAAGCAGTCCATGTTTTTTGTGCGGGTCTGGCGAGGCCGTCACGCGTAGATCATTCTGTTTGTGTCGTTCTTCATGTCGATCATGTGGGTCGAAGAGATCGCGGACGAATTGGTGAATCTGATGAACGCGCTGGGGTCGATCGCGGGCATTCAGCCGTTCGTGATGGGTCTCACTGTGCTCGCTGTGGGGAACTCGATCAGCGATCTCGTGGGAGACGTCACCATCACCAAGCAGGGATATCCGCAGATGGCCATTGGTGGAATCTACGCATGTAGCGGCGGGGATGGAACTCAACTCTAGCGCCGATGTTCTCGATGCTGATGGGGCTGGGAGTCGCGCTGGGCATCCGAATGGTGGAATTTCCGTAGGGGTGCGGAGTGGGGACGAGTCGTAGGGATGAGGACATCACGCTGGGAGAAGATACGATTGTCATCAATCTCACGTTTATCTTTTTGATCTTGACGCTTTTGACGACACTGATTGTGGTGCCGCTGCAAAAGTTTACTTATACCAAAAAGTTTGGTGTTATCCTGATCTCTATTTATCTATTATCTATGATTTTAAATCTTCTGGCTTCGTGCGGAATTCTGCACATCCCCTTCCTTGAACCCAAGACAATGTGACATTGCTATTGTTTTGTTATTGTTATGGTTTTGTTGTTGCCTTTGTTTGTTTGTTTGTTTGTTTGCGATAAAGGAGTGTATAGCGCGCTTCACTCGATGTGCGGATTGCTTCACTCGATGAGTGGATTGCTTCATTCGATGAGTGGATTGCTTCATTCCATGTGCAGATTGCTTCATTCCATGAATCACTATCATCTTTGAAATCTGCACATGTTCGAGAGTTATTCAACATAGAAAAAATCCATCTGGTTCAATACAATCTCGAACGACTCTACTCGAATCTCACTTCCGTTCCTTTTCAACGAATCAAATCTAGGTAACTATTGTATATCTCTATTCCCCTCCTTCTACAGTTTTATCAGCTGTACAAATCAAAAGTAACAACATAGAGAATTCGAATACACTTAGATACTCTAATGCATTTTGAACGACCTATGCTCAATCAACTCATACTACAATAGTATCCCACACCAACACTCAATTCCTGTGGAATACGATTGTTTAAGCGATCCCGCGGAACCGCGATTATTCGAAAATTCTGACGCCAATGACTCCTATAGAAAAGATGTGTTGCAATAATCAAGGAAGATGAACAAAATAGAAGTGAAATGTTGCATAAATGGAGAACCCGAAATGGGGAATAGTAGTCTATACGTAGCAAGGACAGAGTCTTGGGAGCAAGTGTTATATAAGATTTCGCTAAAGGTGAATAAGCCTCAAGGCCCAAATTCGATAGTATACAACGAATTAGGGGGCCAGATTACGAGTGTATCCGAACTTGAAGATGGAGACAAGATTTACTTTTCTGTGAATGGAGAAGCATTTGTTCCTCCTGCCTCGTCTGGTAATCGTTCAATTTCGACATTATTCGTGTAGTTCCGAACAATGCGAGTCCAGCGCCAGCAGTTCAGACAGCTGTACCACATGACTCAACCCATCCGAATCCATCTCCTGTACCTACAACTACGTTTGCCTCGCCTCCATTAGCTGTTCCAACTGCTTATACAAGTGAAACCTCCTCCACGCCACAAACCCAGCAATGTGTAGTGAAGCCTGCTGATGGTCCTACGAAATATGTTATGCGTTTTATTATCGTGGGTAGCATGTCTGTTGGCAAATCGTGTCTGCTTCTCCAATTTACCAACCGTCGTTTTGCGGCCAACGTGGGACCTACGATCGGTGTCGATTTTGGTAGCTCGTCCCTGAACATTGATGGAGAGAATGTGAAGCTGCAGATTTGGGACACTGCCGGTCAGGAAGACTTCCAGGCCATTACTCGTGCTTATTATCGTGAAGCTGCCGCAGCGATTCTCGTGTATGACATGACAAATTTGCAATCGTACGAGAAGCTGCAGTCGTGGCTGTCGGCAGTGCAAAGCAACTCCACCAACCCGAATATCGTGATCACGTTGGTGGGGTAGGGGCGAGGGAGCGAGATAACGCGTAGAAACAAAAACGATGTGAAAGAGGAAGACAAAGTGGTGAGCTACGCGGACGGAGAAGCGTTCGCCAAAGCGAATGGACTCATGTTTTTGGAGACTTCTGCGAAGACGGGGTACAATGTGGACAACGTGTTCATTCTGACCGCGCGGGAAATCATCAAGCGGATCAAATCGGGCGCGATCACCTTGGGAGACAAGGACGGAGTCAAGGTGAATGGACAGCAATCGAATTCGCAGAAGATCACCGGGGCGGCAGAATCGGGGGCCGAGACCAAGAAGAAGTGTTGCTAATTTACTACTTAGTTCGAATGTGCATGAAGCTAGTTGCTCTCTTTGTGAAGCGAGGAGCCTTCTTTGTTAACAAACAGATCATTTCTTTCGACCCTTGCCCTTTCCTTTCGGTTTCGCTTTGTTCTGCGATCCCGCAGGTGCCGGACCTCCCTTTTGGGATGCGCTCATTTGCTCTCTCATTTGTTGACGGATTTGAGGAATTACCTTACCCACTTCATGAAACAGCTCCTTTCCTATGCATCACTTGGGCCTAGAATTGCTACGTGAGTTCACAGATTTGTTACACGGGCTTCCGTCTGCATTATGAATACGAATACGACATCTTCCCGGAACCCACCACTTCTTGGGATATCGCTTAGGCTACGATAGTATTTGGAAAGTGATTCCATACTTCAATAAGACAATCGAGACCTAATTGTATACAAGCCTTTGCCACTTCCTGAACTGTAGGGTTTTCACCTAGAATCGAATGTTGCCATTAAATAACATACAGGATAGATCCGCTCTCACCTTTCTCCCGTCCTTTACAGACATGGAGCTATCAATATAAGAGGGATACATTACAACCCATCCAGATCCCTTTAGCTGATCGAGTTTCACAGAAGAAGCTTCCTTTATGTCCATTCTATGAAACAATGCAATTTGAAAATACAGGGAAATTTTGGTAATGCAAAAATACCTTGTGTTTTGGGGAATTGTGATTTGTAATACAATTCTATTGAAATACGATAATAATGATGATAATAATAATCGGTTAGAGAAATGGAATAGTATGTGGAGTGATGAATAAAGGAGTTTGTTATGGAAAATAAGTATCCTAGGGAATGATATTAGATATATATATCATACTATGGAATACATTCATAGTAGCACTTTTTTCACAACAATGGAATATGTGTTGTGTATGTTTGAAGCAAATGGTATGGTATGTGGAGAATAATAATATCCTTGTGCTTGCTTCTTTATTAAAAATAATACAATAACAAAAAATAGCATGAAGTGTTGTATTTGTCGATTCTTGTTGTTACTCTATTGCTATTGGACGATAGCAATGGGATCAATGAATAAATCTTTTGGATTGTTCACTTTTCTTGACTGAATACACAATGCGTGGTCGAACAATCACAAACATATTCTATTCATTGAATTTCTACACATGCAGTGTTACAAATTCACATCTCAATATCGTTTAATATCACTATCCACTCCATTTTGGTACTCTATGTATTTTATGATCCCCACCGCATGTACATAAATAGGGCATCATGCAATCACCGCAATTCACGAGATACAGTGATTTGGAGGGAATGAGCGTTTCATTCAAGTTTGGCGGGATAAAAAAGGAGGGCATTTTTCTCCTCTCTCTTAGCTTTCTTGTAATTGTCTAAAATGAATGCACCGCTTATGTGTGCAAATATCGTAACGGAAGATATCAAAGCAGGAGGTTGGAAGAAGAAGGATTCGGTTCTCCCGATTTTAGATTCGCAGAGTATCGCACACCAAATACGGAGTTGTGAGGAAAACAAAGAGAATATCGGACCTATAACACGGACCATGACAGATTCTATCGGTATATGCGAGTCTCGAAGGAAAGCATTTGATGTAAATACAACGTATTCCAGATCCTTACGTTTTATCCTAGATTGCGGCACACATTTGATCGTCGTGTTCGGAGGATAGACAGCGAGAAGGTGACATCAAAGCCGAGTCTGTTTGAAGAGATGTCGGGGATGGATATCTGTTTGATGTTTAGTTTATGTACCGAGATAGTGTTGTCAAAGCACAAGAAAGCCATTTGTATATTACCTGTACTACCACTGCGAAGTATTAATGTATAGAATCGGAAATATTTAAGTGGGAACATCCTAATGACTGTTCGTCCCAGTCTGAAGCGTTCTCGTTTTTGTTCCTTTCATTTATACACGCTCTAGTTTTTTCACTTTTATTGTATTGATGTTTGTTCATCGAGGTTTATGCTACATGTGGCTAGATATGAATCCATACACATCGAATGAATGTATGAATAGATCGATCGATCGGTCAATCAATCAATCAGTCAATCAGTCAATCAGTCAATCAGTCATTCAGTCATTCATTCATTCATTTATTCTCGTTTTTTTCTTTCACTCACAACCCTGACTCTTCCTTGTTTTCTATTACTACAACCATCTATCAATTCCTTCATTCTTTCTTTCTTTCATCCCATCTCTCTCGCACGCCCATTCGCAACAAAGCAATCACATCATTCAACAAACAAATCACAAGGAAGGAAAAGCACTTAAAATGAATGGATGGCGCTGAATGGCGCGTTGAATATCCGCCTTTGTGATCACTTCAGAGTTCGATCCAGTCAGCAACGCCACTTGCTCATGCTCGTGCTTGCAGACCTGGAGCACATAGGTCAAATACTCCTTCAACGCCAGCGATAACCGCTCGACACACGCGGTGGTCATCGAGAAATTCGACAGAAAAGGCAGGTTTCGGATGATCTGCTTGACCATATCCTCCGTGACGATGCTTCGATACCTTTTCTCCGCGTTTCCGATGTGTCCATAATCCATATTCTTCATCTGCACGTACTGCTCGTTCTTTCGCATTTCCTATGCGTCGCACGCCGCCATCTTCGCTACTCTCACGAGGGATTGGTAGTCATCGCACCCCACAACGTCGTTCTCGAAGCTCACGGGGATCAGGCGGAGATAGCCCTTCTTGCTATTCTTCTCGTTTTGCGAGTAGAACAGTCCGTCTGGGATGTGGATGCAGGACTCTTCCCAGGGCTTGGCTGTGTATTCTTCGTCCATCGAGCGGTTCGTTGACAGACTGCTCATCGCTACGTGGAAACGATCTCAAGAGAAGTACTTCGGATCTCTGGATTTACAACGCACTTCCAACATTTCTATAATCTAAGACCAAGCAAAGACAAAAGGTATACATTACATATTTGTATGTGATTCATGGCCTTGTCTAAATTACTCCGATAGGAATCGTACACTGCCTTGACGGAATCGTTTCTATTGCCAAGAAAAGTAATTCAAATACCCAAAAAACTGAACGCAGTGACGACACATTTCCGTAGACTGCATACAATGTCTAGCCATGCAGTAGTACGCGTAAATAGAATGAATCGGGCATCTCTTCCAGTCTCCTCCAAGGCAACAAGGATTTTGAACATGAGCGACTAGACTCAGCATGAAAAATACGAAAATTACAGAACAGGCGGGACATGGAACTCATTCCATCATTGTAATGCGAATCCTACACTGAAAAACGTAAATTGAATAATAATACCTTTGTAGCCATGAGGTATTGATAAATTGAAAGCTCCCTTTCGGTCAGCATACTCTGTTTCTCTTTAGTGAGAGCAATCTGGATGTGTTCCAATTCGCTGGCTTGGATCAATTGTCGCTGATCCGAACTATAATAGGACATAATAATATTGAGCGAAAAATGAAAGTGAGTTCCTCCTTGATACCCGCGGGACTCTGTCTGTTTTTGCGGATCAAACACAAATTAAGGAACGAAAAGTGAAATGTCTTCACTACCAACTCTTGCCAGTTCTCCACTCAATCTCGTGGCTATTCGTGATCAAGAGAAAAATCGCATCAAGGAATTGTTGAGTCAGGTATTGGACCGAAAATCCTTCAACTGTAGATCGAGGGAGAAAAGTGCGTGATTATAGATTCACAGATTAACAAGCAGTTGATCTTTGTAACAGAAGGTTCCACTGTACTCAAGGTACACACTCCAAATACTGTGATATCTTTCTAGGAATGTGGTATAACTCAATTCATTGCATTATCAAACACCGTGGCCTCCATCACATCTCCGAACGTTCTATTCTTCATTCGTCCAATTCCTGAAGATATAAAGATGACAGCAAATTACATCCGAAAGCTTGAAGAGGCGGAGGTACAGACATTGCAACCAACCCGATTCTAGTCCCCTGCCGCGTTCACCATCTTCTTCTTTCCGCGCATCACCCGCTTTGTCCGCGAACTGATGAAGAACGAAGGCATTCTCGACTCGGCTACGATCATCTCCACCAATCTGGACATCTACCCGATGGACGATGACCTGCTCGTTCTTGGCATCCCCGACAGCTATGCGTACGATTCCTTATAAACCTGTGTCGTAGCGAGCTCTATCTCAAGCACGACTACACATGTCTGCAATTAACCGCGGATGCGCTCACCATGATTCAGCAGCTCTACGGCGTGATCCCCGCGATCACCGCTTTGGGTCCTCACTCGCAAGCCGTGGTGGACATGCTCCTCCAGGCGCGCACCGCGGGGAAACTGACAGAAGTGGACCTGCCTCCCGAAATCGACCGGCTCATCCTATTGGACCGCGGTCTGGACCCGGTTTCCGCGTTTGTGACCCCGCTGACGTACGAGGGCATGCTGGACGAGGTGCTGGGGATCGAGCGGGGAGCGGTGACGGTGAGCGAGAAGACGCTGGAGCTGAAGGGAGACAAGATGCTGACGATCCGGCTGAACAACTCGGACAGCTTCTTCCAGGAAATGCGCGACTACAACGTGGTGAAGGTGGCGCGCGTGCTGGCGCAGAAGGTGGCGCAGGTGGGCGGTAGGATGGCGGGAAAGGAGAGTGAGGGCAGAGGAAGTGAAGGCGAAGCCGCAGAGCGGGAACGTGTCCATGGCCGAGTTCATGGAGTTCCAGCAGAAGCTCCCGGACCTGCTGAATCGGAAGCAGCTGGCGCAGACGCATTATGGAGTGGGGGAGCGAGGCGGACGTGAGGGGTAGCTGTTCAACGCGGTGTCGAAAGTGACGAACAACGAGGACTTCCGCGCGCGGTGGCAGGACGAGCACGCGGTGCTCTCGGGGGACGGCAATCCCGTCGATCTGGTGGCGCTCGCCGACGTGGGAGTGCGCGCGGAAGGCGAGCGTGAAGCGTAGGCGTCGTTCGTGACGGTGATGCGGCTGCTGATTCTGTATTCGCTGGTGAATAATGGGCTGAAGCCCAAAATGTTCGACGAAGTGCGGCACGCGCTGCTCCAAATCTACGGCTTCGACAAGCTCCTGCTCCTCCACAATCTCCAGAAACTCGGTGAGAAGCGACGCCTGTCGATGAGGTGCAGGTCTGCTGATTCCGAAAGAGACGGCCGGCAATTTCGCGACGATCCGCGCCCGCATGCGCCTGGAGCAGGACGGCGTGACCGGGATGGACATGAGCGACATGAGCTACGTCACCAGCGGCTACGCGCCGCTGACGGGGCGACTGGTGCAGGCGATCCTGCTGCAGAACGGCGTGAGCGCGGAGATCCAGAAGCTGCTGCCGGTGAGCGTGAAGGAGTACCGGCAGGAAATGGCGAGCTCGCTGCGCGAGAACGGCATGCGGAAGAAGGTGGCGTTGGTGGTGCTGGTGGGAGGCATGTCCTACATGGAGATGGCGGCGATTCGACAGCTGAAGCGGATCGTAGGGACGCGGAGAGCGTGACGAGAGTAGGAGCAGTGTGGATACGAGATCGTGATGATGACGACGGATATCATCAGCGGAGCGCGCGTGCTGCGCAGTCTGAACAAGGAATTGCCGCAGATCCCCGTCGCCCCCAACCCTTAAAGCGCTTTGCGTGTTTGTGACAAACAGTCGATTTCTCGAATTTGATGCTATATCCGCCGGTGGCGGGGTCTTGCTCCATCTTGAAGTTGTCCAAACTCATCCCGAATTTGCCCAGGATTTTGTTCCCCACGTCCTTCAGCTTCCCCAGCATTTCCTCCTTCAACTTCTCGTTCCGTTCTTCGATCCGCTTCGCCAGTTGCCGGCGTTTGCTCGCGTACTGCGTGAGCGACGGTTCCAGCTCCAGAATCTTGTCATAGTCTACGCATCAATCAAACCGCGCATGCCCTACCTGCCAAGCAATCGTCCAGTTTCTCGGTTGCGAGATACGCTTGCGAACGACGTACATAGGCTTTCAAATAGTCCGCGTTCATCTCGATGGAGCGAGTACAGCTCTCAATTGCTTCTTCATATTGCTTCTACTCATTAGCAAGAGTAACAGCAACAACAAGCTCGATTTGTGCAGCACCCATGTTACAAAAAAAGATGGCCTATACATGATTATGTAAAAATAGAGAAAATATACACGCTCCTTGTTATAACTGTCTTCCAGAGGACAATACAGAATGCTCTTTTTGTAATTCTCAATCGCGGCTTCATATTCACCTTTTTTATACAATCTAGAATGTTGTATCAGTCAAAATCGAATACTCGTTTCCTTCTAGCTTCAATTTGTTGGCCATTTCAATGTCCCGGACGATTTCTTCATCGATGACCTCTTCAATCACGACTCCGCTATCTTGCACTTCCTCTTTTTCTTGTACTTCCGGTATGTTCTGATTCTGCTCTGTTTCCTGGTTTATTTGTCCTTGTTCTGTACTGACTATGTTGAATACATTCGAAATGGAAAATTACATTCTCCCGACTCCATTGCGAATATGGCAAAAAATGTACGCAAACCCAAAAGTGTCAATTTCCGCGGTTTACATAAATTCGAAAGAAGAATTGTCAATTATTGATACCCATGTTTTCGCGTTTATTTAGTGCCCGACCTATTATCGCAAGGGCTGGTATCCGTATTCGTTCTGGCGTTTCGAACCCTTGTCGTTGGATCGCTCACTCTTCTGTAAGAATGGTAATTCTTTGCGACATCTGTATAAACAGCAGTCTAATAAACCATTCTGGGGTGTTGTTACGGCAGTTGGTGGAGTTGCTATGTTTTCGCTACTCTATTCTCCAAAGATCAAAGCAGAAGATGCAAGCAGTATCATCGACATCTTACGAGATAATATTTCTAGACCCAATTCCTGATTGTAACAACCCAGCGTGCCACGACACCCAAGAAATGTTCCGCTTAACTACTGAATCTGTTTCCAGTGAGTTTTTTTACCGTTCGAAGTGTGACGACTAGAGAAGGCTGTAAAGCAGCCTTCTGCGTATACGCGGAAAGAAAATGAGTTCACTGTACGCGATGCCGATGGTAAACTGCACGAGTGTCCTCCATCTCGTGAACTGCTAGGACGTCATTCCTGGACATTAGTACGGCGCGTTCCTTTTTTTCTTTCAATGTAGTTACACTCTGTGGCCGCGTACTATCCCGATAATCCCACGGAAGAAGATAAACAACGTGCTCGCGAGTTTATCGCTAGTTTTGCGCATCTTTATCCCTGCAAAGTTTGCGCGAAGCATTTGAAGAAGCTCCTCGAGAAAAATCCTCCAGCGTAGGCGTACTGAAGAGTACTCTCTAGAGTGAATTCACAGAAGGAGTTTGTGATTTGGATGTGCAACCTGCATAATGCCATGAACCGGACGCTGCTCAAGCCAGTTTATCCATGCAACTATGAGCTGCTGGAAGAGAGGTGGCATTGGGGCTGCTCGGAATGCTGGAATCCTGAGGGGGGTAAGAAAAAGATGTCGTCGACCGAATCGATGGAGTTTGAGTGGTTACCAGTGATCTAATCCGTAGTTGCAAAGATATGAAGAAGTTTGGCGTTAGTTGGCTTGTTTGTTGGAAACCGAATAGTGAAATAGCAATTTCGATCTGTCCACAAAACGGATATGTGCCCATCCACAACTAGTAAGCATTTGGTGATTCTATCCTCAGTTGATTGGAGGTAAGATGGAAACTTCTAGATTCTTCTATTCCGCGGGTTTATCAAAGATATTATTGTTCCTCCATTTTTCTTTATTTCTATTCTAATTATTGACATGCCTGTTCTCAATTTCGATTATCAGAATGCTACCCGTATCATCTTTGGAAAGGGCCAGATCGCCATGTTGCCCAGTTTGATTCCCAAGGATAAGAAGATTTTAATGTGCTACGGAGGTGGTTCCATCAAGCGTAACGGAGTTTACGACCAGGTGATGACTGCCTTGAAAGGTTACGACATTACTGAGTTCTCTGGAATTGAGGCGAATCCGGATTACGAAACCTTGATGAAGGCTGTTGCCATTGCTAAGGAGATGGGAACTGAAAACGTGTTCGTTCTCTCTGTGGGAGGCGGTTCTGTGGCCGATGGTTGCAAGTTCATTTGCGCTGCTGCGGTGTACACCAAGTCTACCGAATACTACCAGGATCTCTGCATTGAGGGTGGAGTTAAGGTGGATTGCGCTCTTCCTCTTGGCGTGGTGCTGACTCTTCCCGCCACCGGCTCTGAATCCAACGGAAACGCTGTGATTTCCTACAGAGCGAAGCACATGAAGTATTGCCTGGCTTCTCCCTACGTGTACCCGAAGTGGGCTATTCTGGACCCTGAGACGACCTACTCTCTGCCTGCTCGCCAGACCGCCAACGGTGTGGTGGACTCGTGTGTGCATGTGTGTGAGCAGTACGTTACGGACTGCATCGATGCGGACGTCCAGGACCGCTATTCCGAGGCCCTGCTGAAGGTTCTGATCGAGAACGGAACCAAGGTGATGGAGGACCCGAACAACTACGCTGTGCGCGCCAACATCATGTGGGCGGCCACGCAGGCTCTGAACTGCTGGATCTGCCAGGGTGTGCGTCAGGACTGGGCCACCCACATGATCGGCCACGAGCTGACCGCGTATTTGGGTCTGGACCACGCGCAGACGCTGGCGTGCATTCAGCCTCGCGTGTTCCGCTACCGCTTCGAGGCCAAGAAGGCCAAGCTGGCGCAGATGGCCGAGCGCGTGTTCGATGTGAAGGAAGGAACTGTCGAGGAGAAGGCCGAGAAGGCGATCGAGCTGCTCGATAAGTTCTACACCGACGTCATGAAGGTGCCTAGCCGCATTAGCCAGTATGGATGCTCGCAGGATAAGGCTTGGATTGATGACTGCGTGGCCAAGCTGGCGAAGAGCGGAGCCAAGTTCGGAGAGAATGCTGATATCCTTCCGGAGGATGTCAAGACGATTATCTTGCAGTCGTATTAAGTGAGTTTGTTTGTTGGATACAGTTGGTGGAGTGAAATGTGAAACAATCGCTTTCATACACTTTTTGAATTCTGTGCTTGTGAGTGTGCTCTGCTGAAGTTGAACAGCTTTCCCTGTAGAATGAAAGGAATGAGTCGGGCGAAGTGTCTTTTAACGTATACGTGAAATGGAGTGTGTGTTGTAGAAATCTTGCAGTTATTGCACTTGCCTCGCTATTTATGACACTTGCATTCATTTCGAGTATCAAGGAACATGCAGGGATGCGTGAAAAGCAAATCGACTATTTGAGTGTTTGGGGTGATTGTTTGCTTTTGATCTAGGAACAGAAAGGCGTAAATACGAAAATGATACACCGAATGAATGAATTGGGCAGAGAAAGCGGGTTTTGTGAAAATGGGGGTCATTGTGAGGAATCTAATTCGTACAGCTCTGATCATCTCAGTAATTCCGATGATTCTAGAGATACCAGCCTCTGTTCCACTGCTATTGACCCAAGTGATTCCGCCACTTGTAATGGTTCGAGTACACGGAGTGGTGAATCGAGTACACGGAGTGGTGAATCGAGTAAGCAGAACTCTTTATTCACTTCGGCTACGTCACCAGTCACTTCTCATCCTCCCGATATGCAAGATATTCATGTCGTTCTCTACGAAGGCCCCAACCGTGTTCCTCTCTCTTCCCCCCATTGTTCGATTGACCATGCTTTGTTTTAATGATTAGACTTTGATGACATGAACATCGCCTCTGCCAATTTCTCGCTGGTTTGTGTGCTCGATCCTTCGACTCTTTTCACTCTGCCACGACTTGAACAGATGTGGGCAGGTCCCATTTCTGTTGCTCTCTTCGCTCCTGTAAATGAAAACCAATTCAAAATGCTTTCGACTCGAACTCGGATCGCTGTGGTGCACTCTTCTGTGCCCAAATCCCTGAATTACCTGCGAAACGTTGCGATCAACAACACGCTGACTACCCATTATCTAGTGATCGATGCCGGAACGATCGTCGATCCTTCTCTGCATTCCGTTCTCCAGTCGCTTCCCTCGTCCCTCTTAACACCCTCGACGGCTCTCATTCTCCCTCTCTTCTTCTTCCTCTCATCGCCCTCCTCTTCCGTGGCTTCCTTGAAGGGTTGTCGAGAGAGCGAAGCTTGTTGGACCGCGTGCTTTCTGTTCCCATTTCATTGAGTTGCAGACTTTTTGCATCGCTGCCACGCTCCAAAGAAACGATTCGCCAGCTCGTGGCAGCCAAGAAGGTCGCAATGCGTCGGTCTTCGCATGTTTGTGAATGAGTTCCAAGTCACTCAGAGATATCTCTACGCTGATTGGTTTTATATGGGAAAAGAGCAAGATCTGCAGCGCGTTTCGTGCTTCGATCCGCTTTTGCAGCAGCCGTTTTTGATTCTACGGCATTCCCGGTCTGTCCCGTTGTTCAACGAGTTCTTTCTGAATAACCCACTGAGTCGGATTCAACACGTCGAACATGTGCGACTGTTAGGCTTCCGCTTTTATGTTCTGGGACAGTCGTTCGGGTTCATTCTCCCGACTGGGTCTGGGTAATGGAAAGGGGAGGGTTCGTAATGGCGGTAGAGGGGCCCAGGAGAGCGATAACGAGCAAGCGAGGCGCGAATTTGTCGCATGGTTTGATGAGGTGAAGAAAAGCAGAGTGGGCGAGAGGGTGCGCGTTTGCAGTGCTGAGGAAAGAAAGGCGCGTTTGAACTATAATATGGCTCTGGTAAAGGGGTAGTGTTTCTGTTAGTTCGTTTCTGTTCTTTGGACAATGTTTGTACAAAAGTTTCAAGGTTCATTCCTGTAACAACAGTATGCAAATCGAGTGAAATACTCAAATAGACAAGTTATTGTTGACGATTGACAGTTTTAAACGAAACTACAGATTTATGTCCTGTGTGAGTCCACTTACGATTTTTGCATGTTGCCATGGATTCGAAGGTTTACTGTAGATACCACAGGCGAAAAAGTATCGTATAAGAAAAAAGCAGAGTTGGAGGCGTATCTCGTCAAATCGACCGTAGTTTCTTGTCTACAGCTATGATGCATAGTTCGAAAATGCGGTACGCATGGTTCCAGTCTCATCAGTGGTGCTGTTCCCTTCAGACTATGAGTCTGAAGCTATTTCGTAATGACCTCTTAGTCCAAGTGTTTGTAAACAAACAGTCTAATAGTACGTATTTCGTTCAATCCACCCAGCATCCCGGAGAATCTGTTTTGTCTCCGGATTCTCTGTCACGAGCGATGTTTTTCGCATCAAGTATTTGCGGACCTCATCGAAAGTATATACAATGATCAAGTAGGGGAAAGGAATAAGCCAGCAGTGGAAAGGCAGGGGGCGAGTGCGCAGCGCGCTGTTCAGCACGGGCGTGTAAAGGAGGATGTAAGCCAAAGCCAGCTCGAAGAGCACAGAGGAGTTCATAGCGTGGTTGCTCATTCCTTGGTCAATCAACGAGTTCATGCGAGTTTTGCAGACTAAAAGATCGGCGATCTGAACGATCACAATGGTAATGAAGTAGGCCGTCTGGGAATAGTACAGCGCCTCCTTCTGGATCATTCTTGAAGCGATGTTGGCGTACTGCGTGTCGCCCTCGAAGAAGGAAAGCGAGTAAATGTACTCGAAAGAGTCCGCACTTCTCGTTTGTTTAAAAGTAGCGTTGCTGAACACCTTGCGTCCCAGCATCTTGTATTCGGACGCTTCGATCATCGCTTGCACAGCCGAGGAAACTTCGCTGGAGGAGGAGGAAGTCTTGGCTTCCGTCGAGTTCCAGTCGTTAATATCCCAGTAGCCCAGCGGCTGATAGCTCAGCTGCGCAGTGGCCGTGCCCTTTCCGAGTCCCACGTACGTTTTCTTCGAGGTATCGGCACGCAGCCAATTGCGATCCCAGAAGGGGGAGACACGTCCAGCCAGAGGAATATACGGATAGTAGCCGTTCTGGAGCAGCACGTCGATGCTCTGCTTGGTCACCACAATGTTCTCCGCCGTGTAACCTCCATTCGCTGTGTTGTACGACGCCTCATCCGAGAGAGAGAAATTGGGAGAGCTCTTGGTAGGTCCGAGGAAGTTCTTGGAGGGGTAATGGCACTGGACGATCTCGCCGCCGTCCCAGAAATAATAGCCTTGGCGGAACATGGTGTAGAATTCCTCTGGATTGCTCGGCGCCGATCCCTCGTAGGCCTCAAATCCGGACGTCTTGTTCTGCGCATCGAATACCTCGCGATACCAGTTTCCTCCATTGACCTTGCAATACAAGGTTTGCTTTCCCCAGTTGTCATAGGCTCCAAGACCCGGCAGCGTGGAGGCGGAGAATCCGAAGGAGTTCATCATGAAGAAGAAAGACATCAGAGCAGCGAGGCACTGCGTGACGCCGACTTCCAAGTAGGAGAAGGTAAACAGTTTTTTGTTCACTAAATGATCGCGCTTGCTATCACGTGGAGGTCGTCTCATGATATCGGCCTCCGCGTTTTCGTAAGCGAAGGAGATGGCGGGAAGCATATCGGTTCCGAGATCGATGAGCAGAATCAAGATAGTATCCAGAGGAAGAGGCACCTGGATGGTAATGAAACAAAGGAACGGAGCCAGCTCGGGGATGTTGGAGGAGAGCGTGTAGGAGATCGATTTCTTGAGGTTGTCGAAGATCAGTCGGCCTTCTCCCACGCCCTTCACAATCGACGCAAAGTTATCGTCCACGAGAATCATATCGGCCGCTTCTTTGCTCACAGCCGAGCCCATGATACCCATTGCAATTCCGATATCCGCCTTCCGAAGAGCCGGGGCGTCGTTGACACCATCTCCCGTAACAGTGACAATTTCGCCTCGTTTCTGGTTGTGTTCCACGATAATCAACTTCTGTTGAGGGGAAGTACGAGCGAAAACGACCTGGGGATGGTCGAGAATATCGTCCCAAATCGCATCCGGCAGATCAGGAGTCAAATCCCATCCAGGAACAACGATCGCTGGAGCCAGTGCAGGGTCTTCCCAGCCCGGATCTCCCTCCTTCAAGCCCTTCGACTCATTGCGGAGCTGAATATCGTCCTCCGTGTCGCCCCAGATGATTCCGACCTTCGCAGCGATCGCCTTGGCGGTGATCGGATGATCTCCCGTCACCATAATCACACGAATACCGGCTGTCTTGCAAGTTTCCACGGCGGGAGGGACTTGCGGACGCGGGGGATCGATCATAGCCATCATTCCCACGTAGCAGAGCTTTGTGAAGATGTGCTCGGTATGGGGAATGTCTTGAGGGAAGGTTTCGCGATCATCTCCCAGAGGGAAATTGGGAGTGTCACTGTTGTAGACGTAATCCTTGGGATAGACGGCGGGATCTAAGGGCAGCTCGGCAAAGCCCAGCACACGAAGACCCTTGCGAGAAAGATCTGTCTGCAGATCCTCCATTTTCTTGCGAAGTTCGGGAGTGAACTCCTCGACCTTTCCGTTAATCAGAATCTTATCGCAGCGTCCAAGAATTCGCTCCGGAGCGCCCTTCATAACTAGCAACCGCTCATCCACCTTCGCATTCTGATGGATGGAAACCTGGTATTTGTTCGTTGAGTTAAACGGAATTTCCTTCAGCTTGGGGTTTTCGTTGCGGAACACTTCCACATCGAAAGAAGCCTGCACATACTTGAGGAGCGCCGATTCGGAGGCATCTCCCAGCGGTTTCCACATCACACGCTTCTCAATCGAACCATCACCAAGAAGCAGTTCTTCAATAAAAGGTTGCTTGCTCGAGAAATCAGGCGTCCGATCCCGATTCTTGCGGTACTTGGAGTTCTCGTCCCACTTCGCGTTGTTGCACAGAGCAGCAATCCGAAGCAGATGGAAATAGGACTCGGAGGTAGGATCCACCGTGGGTTTCGAGTACATGGAGCACTCGCAGTCGAAGATTTTTCCATCATAGACCACGTTCGCCACAGTCATCATGTTCTGGGTGAGGGTTCCGGTCTTATCGGAGCAGATACAACTCGTCGAGCCCAGAGTTTCCACACCCTGCAGATTCTTCACCAGAACGTTCTTTGAGGACATTCGGTTAGCCGTGAGCGACAGAGAGAGGGTGACGGTAGCCAAGAGTCCCTCAGGCACGTTGGCCACGATGATACCGATCATAAAGACCAGGTTGGTGATGAGATCTGTACCCAGGAAGATACCGATGATGAAGAACAGAACTCCCAAAGTAATGGCGATCGTAGAGATAATAGAAATGAATCGATCCAACTCAATACCGATAGGGGTTTTCTCACTTCCAGTGTTCAACGTCAGCTTGGCAATATGGCCCATAACAGTGTTATCTCCAGTGGCTACAACCACTCCCTTGCAGCTACCTTTCGGAACTTGCGTTCCAAAGAAGGCCATGTTTTGGGTTTCCAGAGGATTCGCATCGGTGCACTTGGTGGATCGTTTGCAAGGTTCCGACTCTCCAGTGAGGCAGGCGTTATCCACTTGCATATCATCCGAGCACTCGAGGATACGAATATCCGCAGGTACCTTATCTCCAGCTTTTATGTGAACAATATCACCAATGACCAAATCCTCAGCAACAACTTCAGTAGGATTGCCGTCACGCGTAACCGTGCAACGGTTTGGCATCATGTTCTTAAAAGAAGCCATCAAATCATTCGACTTTTTCTCCTGGAAGTAGGCGAACGTTCCCGTAATGATCACAACGGCAAAAAGTACAATTCCAAGGTAGAGATTCTCAATCTCTTTTTTCAGAATATATCCTATAATACAAAGTACTCCACCTGCCAATAACAGCAAAGAGAAGAATCCTGTCATATTCTTCAGGAACTTCACCCATTCAGGAACGGTCTTCGGTGGGGTTAACTGGTTTAGACCATATTTCTGAAGCCTAGAGTCATGTTCGGTTTTCGTAAGACCTCGTTCCTGACTGGTCTTCAATCGTTCACCAAGAAGAATCGCTAAATCAACCTTATGATAATCTTCTCTGTCAGCAGAAGCACTATGCTCGTCAGCCATAATATCAAACTATGAATAAAACTTTGGGAGCCGATGATCCAGTAATTAATACACCCATACTTTAGTTGGAATCAAATATAAAAATGGGCCCTCTTTTTCTATATTGTTTATTCGTTGTGATTATGTATCAAAATTGATTTGGGGTGGAACAACATTCTGTTTTTGCCTTAGGACGATGAAGTGAGACTAGTAAGAAATAAATTAAATGGTAGACTGACTCGAATACTCGTCATACTTGATAGTGGTGATTAACTTAGATGATTCTTGCGCCACGACATGCACTGGTTAATCATCTTTTAACACAATTTTTAATTTATATTTGCTATCTAAATGTTTAACCGCTTTGTGGGACAAAAGAAACCTACTGTTACTCAAGAGGAGAAGCCTTTTGATATGACACCCATGACGAACCATATGGATAATTTGAATAAGCGAGAAGATCAGATTTTGAAGAAAATTGAAAATATTGACCAACAACTCGGAACGTGCTAGTTCGATATTTCGATTACTGTTAGGTTAAAGCAGCAAATGGCGAAGGGAGGCGCTGGTTATAATACTCTCCGTATGCGCGCTACGAACGTAATAGGTAGCGTCAGTTAATGAGTTGTAGTTATTGAAACAGAAGCAAATGCTCATGAAGCAGTTGCAGAGTGTCTCTACAATGAGCCTTACAGTTGGTCAGACTATGGGTACTATTGAGAGTTTACAACTAATGAAGGATCAGTACAATATGATGAAGGAGGTGACGAGTGCTCAGAGTCAGGCGTTTAAGGTAGATTTGGTGGTGAGGAATCTGAGAGGTAGAGTGTGAACTTTGATGATTATATGAATTTGTCGGATAAATTGCAGGATATGCAGGAGGATATGGACGATGTGCAGGAAATGATGATGGACAGCATGACCGGAGATATTGAAATGGACGAGGAAGAGTTAGACCGTGAGTTGGCGAATATTAAAATCGGAGACATGCCTGAAGCAAATTCGACGCCTGTAAATCCGGTTCCTGCCACCCAGGTTCCTGCAGAAGCCGTTCCTATGGCTGATGGTGCTCCAGCTTTCCCCAACAACTGGCGTGATGAGTTGTCTAATTTGTAATCTTGTATGTTTGTTGGATATGAAAGTGTATGTGTGTGTGCGTGAGTGTGTGGAATGAGCGTGGAGTCATTGTTTGGAAGTACTGGATGATATACAAAGGAAGAGAAAGGACTTGATTGATGAGAGAGTCAGTATAAAAAGAAAGGGTTTGATGAATTACGTATGTTTCTAAAGTGTGATTATTCACTGATTCACTGATTCACTGATTCACTGATTCACTGATTCACTGATTCATTCACCCTCTCAATCAACTACCACCACTACTACTATAGGAACAAGAGAGCAAACAAACAACTCGTTCAATCGACTCAAGCCATTACTTCATATGCAGCTTGTCACGAATCCATTGCTCAATCTCTGCTCCCGAAGGCAGATCATGGAACTGCGAATGAACGTCCTTTCCATACTTTTCCTATTCATCACTCCTCTCCTTTCTCTAAATCTACCGCAAATTCGTCGAACGAATGACGAGTCGAGTCCGTCAAGATGTACGACTTCTCACGGCCATTGGGAGTGTAGTAATGATTGAAGTCCAAATCGGGAGTCTACAACATATCACCTCCCCTTCTCTTTTTCTTACCAACTCCACCATGGTGCTCTCACTCACACCATTGAACCACAACACATCCTGATTCTTGATAATGCAACTATTGTTGCGATACACTTCGCCCCATCCATAAGTGTCGTGACGACCCTATTCATCAACCACACACACACAACACGCACAGCTGTATTCGCGCAGTGCGGCTCCGTGAAGAATTCGTTAACATCACCCGCATACTTGGTATCCGGGTAGATGTACAAGTTGTTCATAGCTACATACTAAGCCCTTCCACATTCACCTCCTACAGATCTTGCTATGACCCAGATAGGTCTTGAATCCTCCATAAACCAGAACGTTGTCGTAATCGTAGTAATAGCAAGAGCCATCATCATGATCCAATGGCCACACAGCGTGATAGTTGGCAATGACAAACGACTGACGAATCTCCCTAAAGACTTCACGAATACACATTGAATGTACGATTGCTTCGGCTTGGTCGAGGGCTCTCCACTGTCATAGAGCGTGATGAACGGCATACGATCCCAGGTATTCACAGGACCCTACAAAATAACCCCAGTTCGTAAAACCACCCACATGATCAGCAGTTTCACGAACAGTGTTGAACATGAGAGATCTCTCAATCAGGTTGCCTCCTCCAAAGGCATCGTTGATGTTAATTCCAGCGCGCGGCACGTTGAAGAAAATGTTGTCACGCCAAATGGTTCGCTAGAAGAATGAGCAAAGAAAGCAAATGAATCCTACAGCCGTTTTCGATTGCATGAAAGGAGAAGACTGCTTGTTGTAGAGACCCAATTCATGCAAGAGATTGTGCTGAATAACGTTGTCGTGAGGATGCGTCTCCTGCGTTCCATCCATGAGATTGGTGCTTCCAATAAAGAGAATACCGCTATCACTGCCATAGACGAACTCGTTGTACTCAATCGTAGAATAGGTAACGTGATTAGCAAAGAAGATGTTGTTGTTACCATTGTTTCTGAAGATGTTATAGCTGATGCGAATATTCTCAGCGCCATCAACAAAGATGCAGCCAGCACGATGTAGAGCCCAGTCACCTCCTGAAGGAACCTCAAACTGTTCCATGTAGGTGTTGCGCGTGTACGAGAAGGTGAGTCCGTGAATGTGAATGTTCTTGACCGGAAGATTGGAAGTTCCACGAATCTCGATCAGGTTCTCCTGCTGAGAAAGATGGATGAGCGACATATCACTAATCGTTCCGTTGGGATAGAGATAAAGCTTCTTCGCCTCCTTATCGTAGAAATATTCTCCGGGAGCATCCAGCTCCTCCAGAACGTTTTCTATGAAGAAAGCTCCTCCGTGAGTACTTCCACGACACTCCTGGAAGCCTCCCTTCGTCCATCCCAAGCTAATCTTTCCGTCCTTTCGCTCATAATTGTCCACCTCAAACATCCAGAAGCCCCAGTATCCTCCCTGGAAAGCATGGAAGATGGCGCCGTTGGGATGCTTCCACTCACGAGGAGACCAGTTTTGGGTGGCCACGTCAATTCCCGTGGGGATCGCATAGGTGCAGCCTCCGCCACCAATCGGATGCGCTAACGCCCAGTAGGAAATGGCTGGCGTCCACTGGACGGCAGGTCCCTCAAGGGCAATTTGGTAGTTGGTGTACAATGCGTGCTCAAGCGATGGCTTATCCATGTGGATTTCGTAGCCTGGAGGGAACTTGCGCGTTGCCTTCCACTGGCCATCTCCAGCACTAGCGAAGCCCGTGTTTTCAGTGTGGTAACCCGTATACTCGGGATTTCCATTGGGATAACGAGCGAGAATCTGACGCTTGCCATTGATAAAGAGCGAGGTGAACTTCTCCTCGTCAAAGTCGATCTCAGACAGGTCTGCCACATAAATGTTCAGCTTCACACCCGAAATAGCAGTGGAAGAATCCACAGTGCGGAACTCTCCATCGATGATGCTGAAGCACTGATTGAAATAGTCTCCCTCCTTCTCGTACCACGTGAACCCAGTGCACTCCTCATCCTTCGCGCAGAGCTCTTGGCACTCTTCCAAAGAAGGAACCTTTCCAGCGAACTTCACACGTCCAGCAACTCCAGCGCCGGGAGCAGGCTTAATATCCACGACGGCATCCTTTCCCTGGAAGATATCAAATTCTCCAACACGGTATGGCTTCCAATCCACCTTCACCTCCTTGGCTCCAGAAAGCACCACCTTCTCGTTGTTATAGGAAGAGATGGTGAGGTCATCGTCGATTTGAGTAAGCAGAAGAGGCTTGGACATATAGTACTCACCTTCACGCAAATACAAGGTCCGGTTTCCAGATACTCCGCGAGTCAAAGCAATACCTCTTTCAATCGTCTTCACCGGATCGCGAATCGATCCCGAATTCTTGTCATTTCCAGAACGTCCATCAACAAAAATGGTAAATCCAGGGTTCTCAATATCAGGAATCGTCAGAGGCTCATCCTCAGGAGGTCTCTCCATATCACATTGCTGAAGCTGCAACGCATCAAAAACTGCGCGATGATTCTTTCTTTCCGGTTGAATCTCTTTCGCAAAGTCATAGGCAGCTCTCTTGATGTGGCAGTCAACGTTAATATCCGCCAGATAGGGTCGCGCAAGGTCATGGAATTTTCCCCCTATTATGTTGGGAAACAGCCCGATATGCTTATCTACAGAGGTGCAGATAGCGAGGGATAAGATCAGAATTTGCAAGATCATCATTTACAAACCAGTTATGGAAAACACAATTCCCCTACCGGAACAAGTCGAAGTGGAGTTCAACCTAGCTACTTTCTATAATCCGCTGACCTCGACCTTGCCAATTATTTTCGTACTCCATCATCTCAGAAGCTCAGATATTCATCATTTTCCAGTTTTCGATCCTCGCACAATCTTGTTCAACCAATCAGCGTGAAGGAACAAAAGTTGTATTCCCAAGCTATTTTTAATGTTCCGTTGCATTCCATCCATGCAATTAGTTGTGGTTGGTTGGACCCTGCTAGCTGTAGTAAATGGGCTACTTTGTGGCCGAAAAGAATGTACTACTTGCAGTTTAGCGACCAATATTATCCCACACTGGGAAGGAAGTGATGAGGTATTGAATAGCAGAGTATTAACGATAGAAGGATGATTTGCGATACTACCAGTGTAGTAAACATTTATCAGATTATTTCACTGTACAATCTATGTGGATGAATTCTAGCAACACATGGGAGTATTCGGATACTGACATTGTGTACGTAGCATTTGTATACTAGTAAGACTCAGAATGAAAAAGTACAATCTCTGGCTGACAGAAAAGGGAGCTAATGCAAGCGAACTCTGCAAAGAGAAGGTTGGTCGATATTTTTGTATGGAAACATTTCCTCCATGTCGTTCTTCTTCTAACTATAGTGTGTATCCATGCAGAGAGACATGCGATGATTTATATTCCACTTGTAAGGAGCAAACTCCAGAGAGCTGCCCCTTGGATGGCCCCTATGTAAATTCTACTGAAGCTGGAAGGGGACGTTCGATTCGTAGCAATAATAATCTTCAGAGCTGTTTCATGGAGGATGGCTCACTTCGAACATATCCTTTTCCCGCTTGAGTATGAGTATTCTTCATCTTGTACTGCACGCTGCCTCAATTCCGGCTTTACCTGCATGAACGGAGCCGGATATTCTTCAGAATGTACTCATGTAGATGATGATAGAGCTTTTTTCGAGTGGTAGTGTATCTGCTCAAACGGAGGTGCTGGGATTGACTGTAGTCTATGTGGAAGCGACAAGGAATGCCCTGGCTCGAATGTGAGAAATATTGAACGAAATTGAAAAACAGGAATGCACACGCCAGACCCTATTCTCTGAAAACGAACTGGCTAATTTCTCTTGCAAGACCAGTGACTCGTTTTCTGGGTTTATTTCAGAGTTGTTTGGCGAATCTACTGTTTTGCTGCAGCATCTAAACTCCTCCATAATTGAAGTCAATGTCAATAATGGCTATTTTCCATCTCTGCAATCAACGCCCGTGAAATGCTTGTATGAGCAATGCTCCATTTTGCCAGGTATTGAGTGCAGCAGTTATCTTTCTGGTTATTCGAGTTGTATTTTATGTAATAAGAGTTCTTGCTCCTTGGAGAAGAACATGTATTTGAGCGTTTCTGCAGACTTCACTCCCTATTTTGACATAAGGAGTTATCTCTTGGATCCGGTCGTTTATTTGTTTGAAGGAGATGCCAGTTACAATCACTCATCACCTTCTGTTTTTGGGTGCAGAGTGGATGGTTCGTGTGTGTGGATCCATGATGGTACCTATGCACAGCACATGTCTTGCTATACTGGCGTATGTCGAGCCAAGGAGCCCACTCCAGACAAGTACTTTAATGATTGTCGTTTTGTAAACTCAATAGGAGCGGCCTCTATTTGCTGTGGTACATCATTCTCTTCAATCTCCCTGTACTCTGTATTATTCTCTATCTCTTCACTCACGACAAAAAGAACACTCACTATCAGCCTGTTCACTTTGAGAAAAAGCCCCGATCGTCCTGCTTATTAAACCTTTTTCTAACTTACAGAGTGATCCTTTGCGAAGACCCCAAGCTCTTTGCGATCGATGAGTACACGGACGAAATCGAATCTTCCAAGCCTATCTCTGCAGTCTCTGCATTCTGCTGGCGTGATCTGGAATATAAGGAGCGAGTGAGGGAGGACATACCTGTGGACGCTTCTTTCTTGGTTTGGATGAAAGCAATGTGTAAGAGATATCTCACCAGACAGTGGACGATGAAGACGGTGATCCAATCACCCCTAGGCTATCTTTCTGCAAGTGGAGGCGTGGTCAATGTTGTTAGTAGAAACGGTATGTGTACGAGGATGGATGGTTGACTGTAGGCAGCGCGTTTTTGCAAAGCCTGTACGGAATAACAAAATCGAAGCATGACTTTATCGGAGGTCAGTTATTCTATGAACGCAGCATGCTGTCACCTTCGGAGGCACTTATGCTGTTGTGCTACATCAATGGAAAAGTGTGGCTTTGCGAGAGTCTGACGGTTATGGAGTGTGTTCGATCGACCGTCGATATGAATTATCCTTTGTGGGTGTAGGAAGATATGTAATGCTGGAGTGATGGATAGGGATAAAGAGCAGAGGAAGTCGAGAATCCTGGAAATGCTACGACTTCTTCAGCTGGATTCGATACGAGATAAGTTAGTGCGGGATCTCTCCCACCCGCAGCAAATCATGCTACAGTGAGAAATAGTTTTTGTATTCATAGCTAGAATAGCGCTCGAGGTCCAGTCGAATCGCCGCGTGATTTTGCTGGATAATGCCTTCGAAGATTTTTCTCCTGCAGATTATGGCATCGTATGCTTGCTCGTTTCCTAGCGGTGGTAATGAGTAGATGATGAACTATTTGAAGACGGTGGCTCGGACGGGCGTACTTTTCCTCGTTTATTCCAAGACTCCAATTTCCATTCTATGCAACTATCTGGACAGCGTGCTTGTGTTGGGAGATCATGGCGCTGTTCTGTATTATGGAGACTTGGTCGAGGGCAAGAAGGTGTTGTTCGATCCCTATTATCGCGAAGAGCCCCACTACAATGCTCTCGATTGCTTATTCCACACGGTAAATGGAAGGTTGCTCGGAATGATGGTTAGTTGGCATACAGCGATACAACCATATTGAGATCGCTTCGTGGTTCCTTCTTATCGCTTCCTCTGTTTTGATTTGTATTTCATTTCTCACCTACAGCTCTATCACCATTCGAAGACAACTCGATGCACCTCCTCCTCCTCCTCCTACTTCTTCTCCCGGTTGTCCTCCGCCTGCTCCCAATCCCTACGTTCAGCGAATTTTGGACATTCGGGAAACAGTGACATTGAATAAGCGAATTCCGAATGTGGCAAAGCGACTTCGGAAATGCATGACGCGAACGGGTTTTTGTCAATGGCACTGCATCTTAGGACTTTTAATTGGGGTGTTTTTGGGAATTTTGTTCTATCAACTCCCGCAGACTCGTGCTGGAATCGAAAAGCGAGAGAATCTATTCCGTGTTATCGTATGCCATGATAGATATTATAATTGCGCGTAGTGTGCGATTTGCCTTCTCGCGGGATTATCTGCTTCTATTTTCAATACAAATGATTTTCCTGTATTTGTTCATGATCATATTAGCCGCTTCTGTCCTATCCATATTTATCGAATCATGTACTTTTTGTTGGATTATATTTATCTACGCATTTTGCCTACGTTGGTATTTATATCCTTGTGTGTGTGTGTGTGAGTGTGTGATTGAGCATGCATGAGTGTGTGATTGAGCATGCATGAGTGAGTGATTGAGCATGCATGAGTGTGTGAGTGAGCGTGCATGAGTGTGTGAGTGAGCGTGCATGAGTGTGTGAGTGAGCGTGCATGAGTGTATGTATTCATGCTCGTTCACTCGCCTTGTTATCTTTTGGATCCTTGATTCACGTCCCAAGCATCTTCATTTTGTCAGGTCTGGGGAAAGTTGGAAACCGCTCCATTCTTTTCTGCAGTATATCGATGATTATTGTTGTCAGTCTTGCATTTTCCTCATGTTCTTCTCTCTTCTCCCGTGGGCTCTCATCGTTTCTTTTAAGCATAGTATGCATTGGCTTCCGTCCTCTCAGTATTTTGTTTGTGCTCTATGTGATTATCTCTCTCATCTATATTCTTTCTACATCAAATGGAGCAAGCATCAATATTGTATTATATTCTCTGGTTGCTTGTTTGTAGTTGCGCATTAGTAACTTGTTCCCTCCAGTAATCGCTTTTCGGGCTCTGATGTATTTGGAATTCAAAGATACTGTGTATGAAGTGCATATTTGGGATCGAAAAGGAGCAATGACTCGACTTACCGGTGATGCAATTCTGCGATATGTAGGGAATAGAGCATTGATTGGATGTAGAATGGAGTCAATCCTGAAGTAACGCTGGGATCCTATATTGTAGAACTCTTGATATGGAATGCTTTCCTATTGATTATATCTTATTTATTCTACCGCCAGATATGCATCAGCATGAACGCACATTTAAAGAGACGAAGAGACAAAAAAGAACGACGGAATAGTGAAAGTCGAAGAGAATCGATATCAATGTATGGAGACGTTCTTCATTTAGATGCTTCTGAAAGCGAACTATTACGTAATGTTGTATGATCTGTTTTTTGAATACTATTGTAATTGCCCTTGAAGCTTTTCTGCCAATGTTTTAAAACTGTATTCGAATGAGACGCATTCTACTGATGTCTCCTGAAAATGAAAACATAAAAAAAAGAACACAAGGATTGGCACAAGCTCACTCTACAAACAGCTATGATCAAGGCTTAAGTCACAAATCACAAAACAGGACCGAATTTGAATTGAAAGAAATAACTAACACTGCTTTCTTGGTGACAAGGACGAGTCTTTTACTGAAGAGAGGAGTGTGTGATAATCACTTAAGAGCAAAATATAGATGCTATAAAGCAGTGATCACATTCTATATATGTCAATCCATATTTAGGTAAGAAATACTTCCTCTATGATCCATACATCAATGTAACATTATTATCCACTCTCGTTCAATGGCCTGTATCTCTCAAACAGAGCTAAATGACATTCACAACCTTATACTTCTGATTATTCACTATTTCTGCCAACTCATTCACATATTCAACTACCTTATTCACATCTACAAATATGTTTATGTTTCTCCCATCACGAGGTCGTTTCTTGGATCGATCAAATGTATTCCTCGTCAAACATCGATATGCCAATTGTGTTTTTATTGCCATCATGTCATAATACCGAGGCCTCGCTATGGGAGAAAAGAATTCAATAAACCCAGAATGCGGCATCATAAACATAATATTCACAAACGCAGCTCCATGATATCCAAGCAAAATATCCGTGCTTTGCATAGAAACGACCTGACTACGATGAGATTTTCGATCGAAATATGTTTTCTCAAATTCCACAACATCTTTGCACTTCGTTGTGATATTTCCTATCATTTCTTTCTCGTTTAGAATCTGCCGCCATTCTCCTTTACGTCCAATATAAAGCAATTTTAGCTTGTCTGGCTTTGTGATGAGTTCAGAAATGTTATAGTAACGATACATTGCTTTCTTCACGAGAAGCGGTTCAACTTTCGATATAAACAGATCGGTCATCGGTGTGTTAATAAAGAAGAAAATCTATATCAAACCAGACAAAATCAAGTACAGCACGCCGAATCCAGACATGATCGTGCTTATAAAAGAAAGTGGAATAAGGAACATAGAATGGCCGAATGTCAGGCGGAAACATGCTTAACGTTCCCGTTAAGAACGAAATCGTCCAATCAGTGCGATAGTCGTCGGCTCCGAAGGAAGGATTGACGACAGTGAAGGCAGAAAACTAGTTCAAATGAAGGATTCTTAAAATACCAGAGGAAACTTTTCGATGTTTGTGACAATGTGATAAAAGTTTGCGATCCATTCTGCATTGTGATAAATGTTCGTATAGCCGCGAGTCGAAATAATAGCTACTCTATCGTACCACACATCAGTGGAATAGGAACGATTGGAGGGAAGCAAAGCGATCGAATCGGGAGAAGGCATGTCGCTCGTAAGTGGAGCTACGGAAAAGGTACTGTCAAACTCGCGATGCTCTAGATGAAACACAAGGCCAGAATGTACTTTTGCTAATGGTCTGCTCTCTATGCAAAATCATACTATGCGACGGTTTTTGCATTTCAAACCATTCGGCGTATTTCACACCCAAACCCAGATGAATTAAATAGGGAAATACTGCACGCCTCCCATGAGATTCTGAGCTTATAGCTAGCTGGGACGTTTGATTATTGTAGGAATCAGAAATCGAGTCCCAGGATGCTGCTTTTGTAAAATTAGGGAATTTGAGCTTCATAAGCATATAGGAGGATTTAGGGATGGAGTAACGAGGCTGATTTTCCGAATTTAAAGGAGTAGAAGAGGAAAGAGGTCTAGGACTTGCTTTAGAAGTAGGTCGTTCGGAGACCGAGGCTGAATTGGTAGAAGTGATAATAGGAGCCGTTGTTAGATTGAATTGCTTTGACGGAGACAAACTGGGCTGTGTAGTAGAAACTCCAGAAACAGCTTGATTCGGAATGCGAGTAAAAAAGGGGACATTTTCAAAAAATGAATGCACATTTTTACCACTCGAATGAGAGGAATACTCAAAAACGGAAGAATGATAGGCAGAATCCAAAATCCGCTGTTTGTTGATACTATAAGACTTATATGATAGAATATTGTCTTACGTCTTTATAATATTTGATTGAAAGTATAAAAGATAGGTGAAAAGAGCTATAAGCAGAAAACAACAAAAACCGGCGAATCTGGTGATTATCTATTCCAAACATTCATAGTACCTATTCTCCATTCAAAATATTAATTATGACAAACAATTACGAAAAAACTAATGTTCATCAAAAAGTCTACAAAGACCCCATACATAGTTTCCCATCCTATGATCTTCCATAAGCGATGCTTCCAAACTGAAATGATCAAACTCTTCCTTTTCGACACCAACTAGTTCCACTTTTGCTTGATTGAAAATGATAGGGTCAGCGGCATTTCCTTCAAATCGATACCGCACTTGCTCCATCATTTCTTCTGTTTCAATCTTTCCTATATACGGATTGGATCGCAGATGAAGCAAAACGCCTGGAGGATAAAGTTGAGGATACGGGAACCAATCTTTGGTTCCGTTAGAAGAACCTTCTGTGTTGAGCTTCTTTAAAAAGAGGGAGAAATCGGTGATCTTCTTGGGCTCTTTCGACAAGACGGGAAGGAGTAATTTATCTGCTGTGGCGATTTGCTGTTCGTAGCTTTTCATATTGTCCCTGAAAATGCGTTTTAGGTCAGCGAGCTATCGATAAGGAGTAGATTCTATATATGTCTACACAATGATTCAGCTTTGTGTTCAGTGTATCGATGTTTTTGTTGATCAAATCCGTAGTTATCGTCGATTCGTTCTGGCTTTGGACTTTCATTTCCACTTGTTCCTTCAAGTTTTCACCCTTCTTTTGGATCAGACTATCTCCTACATTTTTCACTAATTCCTCTTTCTTCCAAACGTCTCGTTGGATTTGGGATCGGACGTTTCCCATATAGGAATTCACGAGAGTGATCAATGTATCTCGGTACTCATCTAGAATCTTTTGCTGGGATTCTTTGAAGGAGCGGTTGATCCATGCAAGATTGAAAAGATAAGAAAAGGACTCGTTCAATCGATTGTAGCCATCTACAAACGATTCTTTCACAGGTAATTTCCCCTGTTCAGGCACGGAAATAGGGTCCAATTGAGAGGATTCCGAGGATTCCGAGGATTCCGAGGATTCCGCGGATTCATTCTTGCCAATTTGCTTTTCCGAAAAAGGACTCAATCGGTAGTTCTCAATCGAAGTAAGAAGATCATTCCAACTAGGCTGCTGCTCCCGCATGTAATTAATCATGTTCTACTGAAAAGGTAAAAAAACAATCTACGATCATTAGCTGGTTCTGACTCATAGACGCAAAAACATCCCGGACTTTGTGCATCGCCATGGAGTTCATGCGTGGAACGAAGTCGTGCATGTTGTTCACAGTGATTACACAGTCCTGCAGCCGAGGAAGCAAGTTGAGGGAAACACAAGAGGGACAAGCGAAACAATACGCAAACACATTAGAGTACACAGACTGCAAAATTAGGGTGGCGATGGCTGCTGCACCAGCGCCTAGACTATGCCCAGTAAATACAACACGATAATCTGGATAATGAATTAGTTGTTGGTCTATAAGAGGCTTTAAGGTGGTGATAACATCATTCGCTTCATCACGCATCCCAGAATGAACAAGACCTCCTTCTAAATGACTTGGCTGGATGATAAGGTCTCTCAAAACATCCAATTCAGATTGCGTACCACGAATGCTGGCTACAATCCTAGCTATAATACTTTCGATAAATCTTTACTCTTTGGAACGATGATTCAATGCCAAGAAGCAAGCAGGTTTGCCGAGACTAGCGACAGAATTGAAGAAAAGTATGTCATTCTTAGGAAGACTAAGAAAATGCGCAAGACTATCCTTATTAGTATGATAGGATCCCAATGCATAGGAAGACATCGAAAGTAACTTTCGAATCGATACAGTAGAAGGAATCGGCTTTCCTTTTGAGAATGAACTATCTACGTTAAAAATTTTACTCCATGGTTGCTCCGAAACAAGAAGAACCATCACATAGAAAAAGTCGTAGTTCATCTTGTCACCAAACGAGTCATAAACACGCTTCAACACAGGCATTAGTCCCCTGGGTCGAAAATAATTTGGCATTGTATATTGATAAAATTGAATATGGTTTTTCGTACTAGCAATCCACTTTACGTTTTAAATCGGATTCTGTGTTTTCAAGGAATAATGCTTGGAGTACGGGTACTAACAAACAAACAAACCAATTATTGACCTGCAGGAGATCTTGAGCGGGCTGTTCACCGCCTATTACATCCGTACCTATATTAGACTTGGACTTCTTCGAGATCTCATATGTACGGAGGATGATTCCACGCCTTTGGATACGCCAGCTGCAGGAGAGCGATGCGCAGTTTCTGAGGACGTACTTGACAAGAGGACGAGCCATCAACCGGCGCTACCTGGATCTGTGGTTCAGGCATTCGGAGTTGGCTAGAGAGTGTCAGGTAATCCTGGAAATGCGCTGTGGGAGCTGGTGTTGTGTGGAGACGCGCTACCCTAAGCTAGAGGGGCCAGAAGGGTGTAAGTGTCCTTGCTGTGGAGAGTGCGAGAAAGAGACCCTAGAGCACTTCCTCTTCAAATGCCGGAGATATATGAAAGAAAGATTGGCTTTGGTCCGGAGGATCAGAGAGAGGCTCACGTTGGGGGAGGAGTGTGACGTGGATCCTTTCTCTGATCCGGATGGTTCTCGGATTGGATGATGTGTCGACCCACAAAGCAGAAGTACAGGGAGTGAAAAGGAAGTCTGTGAAGAGGGATGCCCTACCTCTGCCCGATAGTCCGAACGACTCAGAGGCAGCTAGTAGGTTGACACGAGCGCTAGAGAAGGACACAAGTCCGAGACGCGGAGGGACAAAGTCGGATCATAGTGATGGACCTGCAAGGGGAGATCAAGTAGAGAGCGGGAGAGTTTCGACGCCTGGGGGCGTGCCTAAGAGGGAGAAGTTAGTTGTGTCGCTATCACACCCACCAACTAGCTTTTCGGCGCCGGTTAAGGTGACCTCTTTGCCACCAGGTACCGGGTAGGAAGAAGAATAGACAGTCTGGAATCGACGAGTTTTTCAAGATGGTGGCGAAGTGGTCAGACAAGGACAAGGATTTATCTTCGGACAAGACTTTAGACAAGACTTCGGACAAGGACAAGACTTTGGACAAGACTGGAACGAGGACAAGATCAAGATGGACTGACAGTAGGAGGACTGTCTTGGACCCGTCGAACCGAAAACGTCTACGACTGGTACAAGAGAGGACATGGAGAGACACCCACGGATTGTCGACAAACGACAGATCTACTTCAGACAATGAGCCAATAGAGTCTCTGCTGGCTTTCAAGTTACGCAACGATCGTGTTGCACAAGGATCGAAAGGGGTGACACACCGACAGTCACCCACGGATGACGAGGATTCTCAGACCCCCGAGATTATACCTTTAATCGATAGGAAGGATACGGAATATCAGACCCTACGGACGACTGGGAAGAGCTTACCGATAACTGGAATTACTCCGGACAAGAACGACGAAGGTTCTCGCGCTGTTTCTACGACTGCTTCGACGACTGCTAATTCGACGTTTTCGACTGCGGATTCTGGTGACGCGTGTCAAGTTTCTACTCATATCGCTGTGGACAGCCGATTTCGCCCATATCTATTGTGTAAGGACCCGGTGGATGTGAGAGGCTCGCTACGTGGCTTTGGTGATTGCAGTGTTATTCCGAGAGGATCCTTGGGACGGAGGGTCATTCAAAGAATTTATTGTTCAGACTGGAGAGATATTGTCAAGGGTTCGATGAGAAATGATTTTGGCTCTGTGTGTACCTCGTCTGGGGAGAATCATGGTTCGGATAGCCATGGGAGGGATAATTGGGTCCCGAACACAGGAAGGAAGGACTGTGAGGAAATTCAGACACCAGGTATTAGTCGTGAGAAGTTCTTTGGGGAGAGGAGCGAGTTGGTTGGTTGTGAGGAACTAGCAAAGTTTTTGCAAAGCACTCACTATGATCGGCTTACTCTTTTTGGTATTTGGAGCAGAGGGATAGCAAGCAGACCCAAGAGGTCGGCTACTGGGAAGAAGTCCAAGGCCGGAAGGTACGGACGTAACAGGCGGTGAACAACACGCTCAAGATCTCCTGCAGGTCATTAATTTGTTTGTTTGTTTGTTTGTTTGTTTGTTTGTTAAACAATCCACATAATTGAATGAATCTATGTGAATCGATTCAGATTTAAATATAAATGAAGAGAAGATCATTTGATTGTCGGTCTCCATGGAAAGATTGATTGTTGTCACGAAACATCAATCGGATTGATTTGAAATGATTTCGTATTGTAGGTTCTGATTATTGATTATATCATTTGGTAGATAGTTTGGTCCATTGCTTACTACAACTCCAACAACTATTGTTGTTGCTGTGGATGTTGTTGCTGCTATTGTTACTTCTCTCTTTCTCCCCTACCATTCATTCATTGATTCCAGACCATCAAAATCGATAACAATATTCCTTGTCAACAAAAGAAGAAATGGAATCAATGAAAGCAAAGAATCAAGTGTTTCCTTTATGACAATCAATGATCCATCAATCTATGAATGGATGAATGATTGAATGAGTGATGAAGGAAAACAGAATGAATGAATGAATAAGAAAGAACAACAATATGTGTCATATGATATCGGATACTGGAAGGTAGGGGAGAAAGATGGGATGATGATGATTCAACTTTATTGACACTTCGAAGTAACAATGAATTGATTGGTTATGATTTGTTTTGGATCTTCCAAGTTTAACATCACTAACTTCTGTATAATGGAGTTTCTGTTGTCCTCGTTTTGGTGACATTGGAAAGTGGATCTAAATATTGAATAGAGATGGTAAATAGATATTCCAAATCTGTTTCAAAATGTCAATCTACTTGTATCATTGGGGTATGTTCAATCGAAATCGATTCGAGTATAGTTGATAAATAGAATGGAATTGATTTCATATGATTTTCATAGATTTCAATTCCATTTGGTAAGTTTAAGCTTATCCTATCTTATCTTGTTAGGTGATTTGATTTGATTTGATTCGTTTAATAGGAACACATTTCGATTGATTATGATTGGAACAATTCTATCTAGTTCATTTTACAATGATCTGTGGAATTTGTATTGTTGTTTCAAACTGATGGCACATGATTGATTCCATGATTGGTTAAAATGGATATATAATAATAATAATGATGATGATAATGATGATGAACAGAAAACAAACAGAAATAAGCAAAACAAAACATGGAACAATCCAAACAAATAATCACATATTTCTTTATGAGAATTGAATCAATAAGAATCGACACAATCCAATTTGTCTGGTGGATAGTGAATAATAAGATGAATGTTAGAATATGAAAAAGGGAATAAAGAAAAAGAAAATACAAAACAGAAAAACTTAAAACAAATTAGAATCAAAGAATACAAAACAAAAGAAGACAAAAGAAGACAAAAGAAAAAGAAAAAGGAAGAGGAATAAAATGTACAAATTTAAGAAAATAAGAAACAAAGAAAACTAAAGAATAGCAAAACAAACAAGAATAAACTAAAAATCAAAATCGAAAATGAAATAATAAAATGAACTACAATGAATTCCAAAAGTTGAAAAATAACAACAACAAATGAAAAATGGAATAATCAAAAATAGATAAGCAACATCAAAACAAAAACAAAACAAAAGAATAATGAATCATTGAGTATTATCCAAATTAATACTATCTCAACAAACAAATATGGATTGTGTCGATTCCTATTGATTCAATTCGATTAAGTGCAATGAATCTTGTCAAAACGATTCGATTGAAGTCGTTCGATCAAGATTCATTCGAAATATGTGATTTGTGGATTCATCGGTGTATAATCACAAACAGCATATTGAATATACAATCAAACAATGGATTCCAAGAAAGGCCATTATCGAAATACTCATATTCAAACCACAACACAAATGGTTCTCACAATATGCCTCATTATTGTATTGTGATTATCAAATGCTGATTCCATATTGACTTGTTCGAATGGGATCTAATGATTTGAATGATATCAATAATGATAATAATGATCAGAAAGAAAGAAAGAAAGAAAGAAAGAAAGAAAGAAAGAAAGAAAGAAAGAGTATTGTTATGCAATACAGTACAATGATAGATTCCAGCTAATACAATGATCGAACATAATGATTTCATGAATCTCGATCGATTCAATTGCAAAACAACCATTGAGACTACAATGTGTTTGAGTGATTGTTCCATTTGGATTCGATCGAATCAATTGTATAATTCTATCAGTCGATTGGATCGCTATCAATGAATCATTCGATCGATTCTATATCATTGATAATCGAACAAATACAAATACAAAAACAAATACTGCTACTACTACTAATAATAATAATAATCACGAGGATTGATGGTTGAATACTCATCATCAATCTGATTATGATTCTGATTGATCGATCCTATCCAATCATTCTATTCATGATCAACAATACCAAAGTGATCTAATGGTATTCAATATGCTGAAATAGACCGATGAATAATGTGGATGATGATACAATCATAATAATGATGATGATGATGAATGGATATCGAAAACTAACCAAATACACACCATTCATTCAATCAATCGATCATTCAATCGATCAATGGATTGAACAACCTTTCTATTCTTATCAGTATTATTGAGTGTGAATGATGAATTGATTCTTTACGATATTCAACATTCAATTGCATTTTGAATCAGCTATCTTTCATCCATTGATTGATTGAGTGAATGAGTGGTTTGTGTGATATTGAAGAATACGACATTCCATCCAAATATCGAAATGCGAAACCACGATTGATATTACTACGAACTACAACTATCAAGTATCAAACACATCCCATTTGATTCCATTATTATCAAATTGATAAATCCATGTTTTGTGACTCATTGATAAACAAACAAACAAACAAACAAACAAACAAACAAACAAACAAACAAATGATAGTTAGTTGGATTGATTGAATGGTGAATCCAATATGATTTCCAATGCTATTCAATCGGATTCTATTCTATTCTATTCTATTCTATTCTATTCTATTCTATTCTATTCTATTCTATTCTATTCTATTCTATTCTATTCTATTCTATTCTATTCTATTCTATTCTATTCTATTCTATTCTATTCTATTCTATTCTATTCTATTCTATTCTATTCTATTCTATTCTATTCTATTCTATTCTATTCTATTCTATTCTATGTATACAGTGATCGATTCCTATTCAATAAGTCAAAATCAATATCCTAATTCAATATCAATCATTGTATTGTATTGTATTATCTACCGATTTAACAATGGATTCACAAATGGGAATAACCATCCAATATCAATCGATTCCAACCATTCCATTGTGTCACTATCAAATCTAATCTTATTATTCATGATGATTATGATAATTCGAAGCAAGCAGTTTCCTATCAATATTGAACAAATCCTAGTTCAAACCTATTCAAACCATCATTTGTATATCATTACTATTATTATTGGTAGATTGAATTCATCATTTGTGAATGTTCAATATGTGATCATTGGGTCATTGGTAATAATAATAATGATGATGATCGAAAACAATGATTGATTGATTGATTGATTGAAACAACAATCATAATTCAGTATCATTGTTAAAATGGTAAAGAAGAACATCATAATAATCAGGCAGGATTGATATTTTGATAATTTATAGAATCATGAATTGTGATCAAGAATCGGTTTGAAACAAACAAACAAACAATCAATCAATCAATCAATCAATGGAAATGTTCCTAAACAATGACGAATCACTGAACAAATCAAATCAAATCAAAATTATAGATTTAATGCTTGATTTAGTGGACAAGATCAGCGAGAATGGAAGAAACATCTATGAATCAAATCCAATCAATCAAACTATACTCCAAATTGATTTCGATCGAACATTCCAAAATGAATTAGGCAGATCGACATTTTGAAGATTTGGAATATCTAAATACTATCAATATTCAATATTCAGAAATACTTGCCAATGTCACTACACAAGAATTACCGAAACTATATTTTACAGAAGTTATTGATGTTAGATTTGGAAGATCTACAAAACAAATCATAACCAATCATATCATTATTACTTCGAAGTGTCAATGAAGGTGAATCATCCCAACTTCCAGCAAGTGCCCATCCACCGAGTTGAATGGATTGTAATGATGGAAGATCTATATCAATCATTTCATTCGAATTCATTCAATACCTTCAATTATTGTTGATAAGGATCTACGGAATGCATAATCACCTAATGTAATGGATTGTAGATTTGGAAGATCTATACATCATTCAAATATTCAATATCATATCAATACCTCGAATCACAAATGAACTATAATAGAAATTGCCTGATTCACTTTCAATCGTACCAATTTGAATGGATTGTAATTGTGGTAGATTCTTCAATTCAAAGTCGCCAGCAAAATCAATGAAACTACATTCACCAATTTGAATGAATTCTAATGATTCACAATTCAATATGTGGAATGATTTCAATTTATTCTTGACCTTAGAGAACCATTCTTCAGAGGTGTGGCGTTTGTTAAACCACTCTTGTTTCACTTGAGTAAACGAATTGCTTCCGATATTGAAAGTTTTCAATCGATTCAATCCATCGATTTTGAATGTTCTCACTGATTCAAAACAATCATTGCCGATTTCGATTGATTCCAAATTATACAACAATGAAACATCCCAATCAACCAATACACAATTGTTAATCAGTTTCAAATGTTTCATTCCAATATTCAGTGGTTTGTTTCCATCTCCTTCATAATTTTCATCAATATCACATTCAATTCCATTACACCATTCACATTCATTCACTAATTTACCATATCGATCATACACTTTTCCAATTCCAAATCGCTTATCATCACACCAATATCCTTCATATTCAATACATCCATTATTATGATAACTCGTTCCATATCCAAATCGTTTCCAATTGATCATTATGCCCTTGTACACCAATATTCCATCATCATCATACATTTCACCATATCCAAATGGAATTCCTATTTTACCTTCGTTTTCTGCCAATACCAATCCTTCAAATCGACTTCCATGATCCAAGTCTACTATTCCTTCAACAACTTCTGTGGATTGTTCTTTATTATATGAAATAGAACCAAATTGATGATTTCCAAACACTTTCAACACTTTCTGCTCATTGACCACAAATCCTCGATTCAAGAATATTCCATTATAGTATTTTAATACTACACATTCACTATTACTCAATATGAGTGAAATCCAGCCATTTGGTTTCATTTCTTTACTCAAGCATATTTCCACATGTTGAATATTGGAACTATCAATATGATACTTATTAATAGCGGAATTGACAAAAGCAAGATTGTTTTGCATGGAAATGAAAAGAAATATGGTAAAACGGTTATTTTGGAAACGAGGTCTGTTTCATTATTTCTCGATAGAACACACGTCATGAATTATTGTGTATGTCTTTGATATGCTGGTGTGTTACAAACTAGAATACATATAATAAAACCTCATTTTCTCCACCCATTTCTATTTTTCTTTATTTCGGTGCATTTCCATCTATTCATATATTCTTGTGTTATTTTCCAATACTTATAGCTATAATTGTATAATATTACGCATTTTGATCACCTTTATTCTCTCCTGTCAGAATGGCTGTTCTATTAAGTCTATAATGGATGTATGCTCTTCAAAATATATCAATTATGTGGTAGTTAATATTGTTTTGCAACAATCGAACTCACAATAGTAAATACTGTTGGAATGGTTAGATTCGTAATAGAGAGGAGGGCAGTAGTATGTAGAATGCAAAATCCATCATTTCTATTTGACAAGTGGATTATTGTATTGATTCTCTGTTGATACTTCGATTCTCTTCTGTCACAATGATCATCCATATTGAGTACAAAGAATGATATTGCAGAGAAAGGAATGTGGTTCATAGATTGAAATCGTGAATAGGAATCATAGTATCATTAAACAAAACAATCGATTGAATAATATGATAATGGATGGAATCCATGAATCCTATGAATGAAAACCTTGCTTTCTATTTGATCAACAAAACAATGTGAAATGCAATGTGATTAACATAGCAATAGTATAAAAAAAACAAGTAATATTGAGTGAGTGAGTGAATGAATATGCCATCCATCATAGAGATCTCTTCCACTCACTTCCACTCCATCTTTCCATTCCACTTCGCGAGTAACAATCCGAGTTTCTTCATCGATCCAGTATCCTCGACCATTTCAATTAATCAATTCTTTCGATTCATCATAATCGAATTCTCCTTCATAGATAGGAATTCGATTCGAAGCGATGGTGTTGTTACCGTTTCGCTTGAACTCCGTCATGATAGTTCCCTCGATCTTGCGGATGATCTCCACCAGCTTGTTACCCTTCCACATTCCCTCAAGCAGCATGGCACCCGTTTTATCGTCATATTGGATGCCCCATCCTTCCCTCTCTCGATTCTCATTGAATTCACCGTGATAAATCAGGTGATCACTCGCATGCGAATAGATTTCCATTCGCTCGCCTCGGACATGGTTTATTATACGATGAAAATTCTTTCTGTCCCAGATATCATCGAAGGACTGCACAAATGCGACGCATCCATTTTCGAATCGCGTAAAGTCGCCGATTTCGCTCTCGTCCGTATCCAACTCGTAACACATTTTCAGTATGCCATTTTGGAATAGGCAAACCTTCCCAGCTCTCGTCAACGTGTATTCATCCTCGTGATCGCCTTGATAATATTGGAGGCTATACTTGCAGCCTCCAATAGTGATTTCCTTTGCTTCACCAAGCGTTATGTAACCGTCCAGGAGAAATTCGCTTCCCTTAAGTTCTTGCATTCTACCTATTTATAATCACATATCCTTAGCCTCTACTCTTTGAATCCGTAATTTGTAGCCAAATATAAAGAATTTATGAAGAAAACAGAGAGATCAGTTTATTATTTTACACCTAAGTATTCTTCATATTTAAAAATTATGATAAAGTGCTACCATATACACATTGGATCCAAGATTTCCAAGTGAAGTACTCACTTGTGTTTCGCATCATTTTGTTCACATTTTTGTGGTTGAAATAGTTCGGAGGTATAGATATTTATAATATTTATAATATCAGGATTGTTTGGAAACACTCAGAATGGAAAAGTCCATTTTGTTGTCTACTATGTCTGTATAGGTTGTACATTTATGATATCATAGTGAAATCGTGTTATGAAGCAAGGATTTGGTTGCTCACTCCACTTTGTCTAAATAGTCTATATTATCATTATCATTATCATTATTATTATTTCGATAATCCAATCTATCCATCCATGATTCTAGCCAAATCATTTTGACTTGGGAATGGTTGGGTTTGAAAGCAATTCAAACTAGTAAAACTAGTAAATCAAAAGGAATGGAAATTGGTTTTGATCCAGTGATTTTCACACAAAGAACCTATCTTCACACATCGTTAACCATTCACTCCATTTTCTATCATTTCCTTATCCTAAACCAACCAACTAACTCTAAATACACTTTCTTTCTTTGTTTCAACTATCAACTCACAGCACTCTATTATTCCTATCAACTAGAGTCGTTTGGTTCCTCGTTCTGGATTATTCTGTTCATGTTTCTAAATCATTCCAACACCCTACACACTCTAAATCTACATTTTCCTTCCTTCCTTCCTAAACACATTTTCGATTCTCATTCAAATCCTACAACGCTTCAACCATTCCACATCTCTACAATTCCATCCATCCATCCATCCATCCATCCATCCATCTTCCAAACCAAACACCGCAACCATTTCTCTCTTTCTCTTTCTCTCAGCAACTGCCAAATCGGTCTGGATCGTGGAAACGTGGAAACATCGCGACCCACGGCGCACCAGGCGTGATCGACGAGGTGGGCGCGGATGAGCGCGCCGGTCACGTCGTAGGCGAAGAGGAAGCGGAGGCGGAGGCGGAGGCGGAGGCGGAGGGGCTGGGTGACGGAGACCACGGTGGCGTTCTGCGCCCAGTTGGACAGGAAGAGATCCAGAGAGCCCGGTCGACTCTGCACACCTTCGTAGGGAGCCACGGACCCCACCCCATCGCCCACCAGATTCCTGCTCACTCACACCCACACCCACACCCACACCCAGAGCGAACCGGTGAGCGAGGAGGTTGGCTCGCCGTCCACCACCAACACCCAACGAATTCCGACGTGGCCATCGTGGACACTCCGAATTGCCTGCCCATCCACTCGGCACTGCCCACTTCGCTCGGGACGCACTCCAGCGTGTAGGAAGTCGCGGGGATCCCACCCTCCAACACGTCCCACACATCGCGTCCCGCGGGGAACCAGACGGTTCGGCGGAAGGAGGAAGGAGGAAGGAGGAAGGAGGAAGTCGCGGGAGCGCGAAGCTCGCACGTGGCGGTGCAGAGATCATGGAAGGATCCGGTAATCGCCATCGCACAGTCCCACTCAATGCCCTCCGCCTGATTCCACACACACCGCATACAGAACCGCAGAGAACACCCCATCCGCCACTCACCCCAAGCCCAAGCCGCAGACCAACCCTTCATCATCCGCTCACCTCCTCCTCCAACACATCCATCCCATCCTCCGTGAACCGCTCCAATGCTCTAATCCAACCCCACCATTTACAAATGATCCTTTGCCAGTCCCTTCATTCCGCTCAACGTTCAACGCTCAATTCCTTCTTCTCGAACAGCGCCATGTACTTCAGCTTCACCCACAAATCGTTCGTGGACTCCACCCACAACGCGCGGAGGCTCCGCTCCGGACCCCCACACCCATTCCTGATGCTCACCGAACACCAACCCCAGTCTTCCAACATCGCCCTCTTCGGGCTGTCGCAGCTCTGCATCTTCCTGCGCGCGAGGCACCCGCACCACGCACACCTCCACCTTCCCATGCTCCACAGACCCACAAATGCACAACTGCACCGTCTTGGAACTCGCCTGCTCCCATTGGCCATCCAGTTCACTCGGCTCCCATCAATCAGAGGCGAGGACCGTACCCACAGCAGTTCGCATACTCCGCCTTCTTGTCCCATTCTCCCAAGTTCCACACACGCTCCGCTTCTACAAACCTACAGCTCTTCCTCCCATAGTTTGCCCTTTCACTCATCGCAAATCCGTTCTCTCTACCACACTCTACCACCTCACAATATGAAAATGAAAATACGAGAAACAGAACAGCTATCCTAGGCAAGAAAATGGGGTTAACAAACAAACAAACAAACAAATTATTGACCTACAGGAGATCTTGAGCGGGTTATTCACCGTCTAGTACTTCAATACCTTACGGCCTTAAACTTCTTCCCATTAGCCCACCTCTTGGGTCTGCTTGCTATCCCTTTATGTCACATACCATATAGAGTGAGCCGTTCATAATAAGTCCTTTGCAAGAATCTTGCTAGTTCCTCACAACCAACCAACTCACCTTACTCACCAAAACACTATCCACGACCAATATGCGGTGTCAGGATTTTCTCACAATCCTTCCTTCCTTCCTTCTTACCTTCCTTCTAGAGGATGCTTCCATGTCAGCATATATGATATCATGTCTCTTCCAAAAGTGGTCATTTCCAACGAATTCCAGTACTCCCATCGCATCCTACAACTCTCTCACCCATGTCCTCTATCTTCCCTAAGATAAGACAAAGCACATAAATCGGTGTTTAATTTCCCAGATGGAAAGGCAAATTTACTGTCGGATCGAATTGGGCTCAATTTACTACAAATCCATTTCTCATCCACCAAATCAAGTGGTGTATCCAAATTCGCATTCTTATCCGACATTTCAGAATGAACCTTCTTATACGGCGGGATATTCTTCTGTTGGACCGTATTCGTCCTCTCTGATTAATCGCACTCTCGCTTCCTCTCATTATCACTACACAAAACCTTCAAGTCATCTTTGTCATCACTGACTATATTTTCCATACTATATTCACTCATGTATTCACTATTCATCGTCTTCTTCACACTTATACTTAAGCTGGCTTCATTCTTATTTGTACATGATTCTTCTTTCACAGCCGCTTCAGAACTCAATATTCCTGTCGAATTTGAGTTTCCCAATGTCTTCTTTGCATTCTCTTTCTTATTTCCTCTCCACCACAGAAAGTTGAAAAATCGAAAAATCGTTTACCACACATAGGGAGAATCAACCTTTTGCCCGAACAACTTACCATCAATATACTGCTCTCGCTCTTGCTCTCTCTTTTCTTCTTCACTTCATCACATGGCAGCTCGCAATCCTTCTTCTCTTCCAGCAAACTCCACTCTACCTTTGTTGAAGGCGAAACCTCTTTTGGTTCAATCGGCTTGACCTCCTCTTCCAAACGCACTCTTTTACTCTCCGTGTGTCGCAACACCACTTCTTCCTTTTCACTTCCAGGTCTCTTCACACGGTTCTCACTATTCTTCTATTGCGTTTTTATCGGAGTTTTGCCGTGGTTGGGAGATTTCGTACCAGTCCTTCTTGATTTTGAT